>NC_045443.1:18217045-18368202 GCF_002776525.5 Piliocolobus tephrosceles
AGCTGAAATCATTGCCTGCAATGTAATTTTTATAACCTCTAGCAGCAACTTTTCTGACCTTTACTCCCCAGTCCAGTTCAATGGATACATAAACCTCTAGTTTCCTGTATTACAGCCAAACTTCTTGGAATACATGAAGTGCATCTGCTTTCTGCATTTAAGTCATACTAATATACTACCATAAAATTCCAAAGAAGTAAAATGGGAACAGACCATTTGAAACTGTTTCTATGTTTAAATTACCAAACTTAAGTGCATAAGATGACATAACAATTTCAGAAGTATAGTTATAATAATAATCACAACCAACCCTTCTGTCAAAAACAAGCAAGGGACACAGATCCATAGTGGCTGTGAATTCCTGTTGGCAGTTCTGCAAGAGAGCTTTTCTGGATGATAAGGAGTGTTCCTCGGACTCTCACGCTTGTTTCCTGGGAGTCGTCTCCCAGTCCTTATCCTTTTGATTTTATTCTCTGGGTATTGTGTTTGTTGTTGTTGTTGTTGTTGTTGTTGTTGTTGTTGCTTTCTCTTCAGCTACATCTGAAAAGCAATGTTTCTTGCAAGTAGACATGTAGGAAACTTAGGCCATTGTAGATCTTGAAGAGACACTCTTAATTCAGGCTGGTTGTGCTTTAGCAGTATAATCCTCTCAAATATTATTGAAATTTTGTCCATTTTATTCATCTAAGTGTCGGAAATGTGCCAAGAGAAACACCCACAGTTATTTTCACAACAAGGCTCTGTCTAAAGTTATCAGGCTATCTTGGGTGAGCCAAACTCAGTCATTTTGCTTTGAGCCATTTTCTTCAACTGACACATTTACTGGGATCACATTTATCCGTTTAGAGTTTTTAATAAAGGGCATTATGAACACATCTTGAATTGAATTTTGCTTGTAGATTGAAATTTAATCAGTCTTTGTTGCTCAGAGTATTTTTAAATGAATCTTTAACTGTTTAGATATGCAGAGTTGTATCTTTCAGTATTGCAAGATTATCTCTAATAAATTGCATTTTCTAATTATTCGATGCTCAAGTATGAAAATATAGCTAAACTTTTATATTGTCTGGTATCCATAAACTTTGATATACTGTCTTTAATTATAATTATCATCTTTATAGTCTACATACAAAGGTGTGTTGTTTTTATTATTGAATATATTGTTTTGTTTAATACTTACAACTCTGTATTTTTTAATTCCTTTTTTGTCTTATTTTACTGGCCAGCAAACTCAGTACAATAATGAATGAAAATCATGTATTCTTTATTCATTCAATATGTTACAAGACAAAACTATCAAAGTGCCAGCATTAGATATGAGGTTGGCAATAGGTTTTCACACAAACATTTTATAAAGAAAGTTCCTCTCTGCTCATAGTTAAAACAAAAAAAAAAAAAAAAATTGATTGCCCAATATAAACTCAGCTTTCTCATTGATATATTATGCTTTTAAACATAGTATGATGAGAGTTTTTTTAATATTTTGTGAGGATATTTGCATTTCTATGTTGAAGTAAAATGGGCCCATGATGTTTACTTCTTGAAAAGTCCTTGTCAGGTTATTGTATCAAGGTTTTGCTGCTCTCATTAATGAGTTAAAAAGCTGTCCCTCTTTTCCTATTCTATGAAAGTCTTTAAGTTCGATATATTTTTACCTTAAATGTTCAGTGTAATTCACTGGAAATGTCTTGACATTTTTGAATTTTTGAAGATCTTACATTATGGTTTCATTCTGTATCAGTTTTTAAATCGAGATTTTCCCACCTCTTTTTATTTGTTTTGGTAAGTTCTATATTTAAATAAATGCACATGTTTTATCTAACTTTCCAGATTTATTAACCTACACTTGTTTATACAATTATCTTTATAAATGAACACCCTTTGGTGAAGTCTGCTTTTATGCTCTTGATATTAATTTAAAAATGTTTTCTTTCCTCTCTTTTTCCAGATCTAGTGATCTGGAGGCTTATTAAGTCTTAGTGACTTTTTTTGAACCAAATTTTGCCTTATTTGATGTTTACTAGTTTGTGTTGTCTAGTTCATTAATTTAATTCATTAATAATATTATTAATTTTTTTCACTTTTACTAATTTATGCTCTTACCTTTATTATTTTTCTTCTTTTGTTTTCTTTGAGTACATTTTGCTGTTCATTTATATTGTTGACCTTCAGGTTTTCCTCTTTTCAAATATTTCTAAGGAGTCAGAGAAAAAGAGCTGTCAAAAATTAAGAGTGATGAGCTATGTAATAATGCTAAAGAGGTCAAGTAAGATAGGAAGAACCATTCAATGCACTTGATATTAAAAATTGCTGTGTATTCAGAAATATTTTAATGAGATAACCGATAATTCGATTATTGCTTCATCCATGATTAAATTCACTCCTTTTCTAGCAATCAAGCCTTGGCCCTAGATGGAAAATTCCAAAAGGTTATCAGTGGCCTCATTCAAAGCAAACCTTTGTCTCAGTAATGTTTGTTATCACCATATTTCTACTTTATTTGCACTAAATTATTTGGCATAGAATTTTGTGATATAGAAAAGTCAATCAATATAATTTTCTGAGCATGTTGGGAATATTCTCAATAAAGCAATTCTAAATATATTCAGACTCTTTAAGTAAAAAAATTTATTTCTATGAATTAAAAATTCAGAATTATCTGTAACATTTTATGTTTGGGAATATTTATTGACTATGTTAAATCAAATTTCTAAACCTATTAGAGCTTAAAATGCAATAATATCATATTAACAATTAAAATCTAGATGATATTTAGGCAATATGTAAAAATTTTACAATGATCTGTCTCTGTGATCTGAATGTGTCCTCTAAAATTCATATGTTGAAATTTGATTGCCAATGTAATGCAAATAAGTGAGGCCTTTAGGAGGTCGTTAAATCATGAGGGAAAAGTAATCATGGATGGAATTAAGGATCATATTGAAAAATGTAAGGAAGTGGGTTTGCTCCCTTTTACTCTTCTGCCATGCAATGACAGAATGTTCAGGCACTTTTGCCCTTTCCAGCCCTTTCAAACTGTATTTCTTACAGTTTGATATTAGGGGGGAAAAGTCTTCATTTTCTTGTCTCTTGCACATGTTCACAAGACATGTATAAACATATTCATCCCTACCTTGTTGTAATAAAAGTGAGAAAGCAAGAAAAAAATACCAAAATTCTCACAAATAGAACAAAAAATGCTGAAACTTATATACTAAAGTATTTTACAGCTGCAAAAGAATTTTATGTAAACATTTAACAAGTATTTATTGATGTGTTATTGTGTGCTAGGTATTATTCTAAGTGCTGAGGACAATTAACAAAACATACACAATTTCTGTATTCTTATAATCTATGTTATAGTAAGCAAATATAGAATATATGAAGAAAAGAATAATCTGTTTATTTTTAAATGATACACAACGTAGAGAAACAATAAAGAATGAACAGAAGCAAAAACTCTTCTTACAATCTATGTTATGGTAAGGGAATATAGACTGAAAAAAGAATCGATTTTTTTTTTTAATGACACACAATGTAGAGAAACAATAAAGAATGAAAGAGGTGCAGACTTGTGCAGCAGAAGTAGTGAAGGTGGCTAAATTAGAGTTCAATATTAAACCTTCACATCAATATTCAATCACAGAAACAAATTACATAAAGTTAAACACAGTCTAATAATATTTATGTAAAATTTTAAGCTTGTGATATTACACATATTTATAGAACATCTATGCAAAGGAAACAGAAATACATTGTAAAAATTTGAAAGCATTTATCAGGTTAGTAAGCACTGGATCCATGAGAGTGGTTACATCTCAGAATAGCAAACTACAGGATTGGGTTTAGTTAAGGAAGACTTCAACTCTATCTGGGGTGTTTAACCTCTCCTCAAACAATATTTGAAGACATGACATAATTATTAGATACTGCTGAGTGAAAGATATTAATATATGAGTGCTTATTACATTGTCCTCTTTTGTTTCAATATTTTGGTTGTATTTTGTTATAAAATCTTTATTAGCACCATGCTCTAGCTAACTGAACTAACCAGCCAAGCTTATTTTGTAATATAAACTTTAAAAGAACTAAATTTATGTATGCAGGTTTTTGGATAGGAGTGTGATTAGAAGTTTCTACTTGTTATTATACATTATTTAAAGTTTATACAAAGATATGAATTGTTATTTCATTTGCGATCTCAAATTGATTGAACTAATGAGCTTCAAGGGGAGGTAAAGGGAGAACAGACAGTCCCATATGAAGAAATCAGAACATTATAACCATAGTAGCACTAAATACTTGTATAATGCATGCCATGTATGGTGTACTCTTTTCATTTTACTTTTGTTACCCTGTTTAAGTCCCACTGTAGCCTATGAGGTAAATGCTACTCATGTCCCAATTTTACAGGTGAGGTCATGGCAGAGCTGTGTATGTAAAACACTCACTAAAATCCTTGGGAAACATTAATCGCTAAAGAATGGTCATATTTATTATTGATATTGTCATTGTTGCTGGTGCCCAGATCATGTTTTCTTTAGCACTGATCTTTTGGTGTCGAGGCCCATTAAGGAAAACAAAGAATAATCAGGCTGACAGAATTGTAAAGGAAATATCTTTTTTCTTCACCATAAATTCCTGATAGCTCATAAAATATGTAATTTATTTTGTTTTGATACGTGAAAAGAAAAAAATGTGTTCGTCTCTTGATTCTCACTAATACCTTTCCATATGTATCAGCTCCTGTACTACTACAGCTCAGCTCTTTTCCAATCCATTCTCCACACTGCCATCAAGTAGTTTTCCATCCTGTCAATCTCATTAACACTCTTCTTTTTAAAGCCTTGCAATTGCCTACTGGATAAATGTCAAGCACTTTTTCACAGCACACAAAGGTCTCCATGAATTTGTCTCAGACTTTCTCTTCAACTTTATTGTTCATGGATACCCTTTGAAAACTTCTACATCTGACATATCAAAGTCAGAAGTATATTGCTCAAATTTGTAATGCTATTTCATAACTTCCCGCCTTGGCAAATTTTGCTCTCTCTGCCTGAAAGTTATAAACACGTCTTTCTAAACTTAGTTCAAGAGTCTCCCCTGGAAAATCTCAAAAACAGTTAATTAATTTTCTCCATTGTCACATGCTATATTCTGCATAGAAAAATATTTCGCACTTACAATACTTTTTACTCAAAATTATTGTCTATCTAAAACAATAATTCAGTTTCCATGTTATGAGAGACTATCACTATCTTTAGGAAAGAGAATATTTATTCTCATGGGTTTAAAAAATGAAAATTTACTTTTCAAGTAAAAGAATGTCAACTTCTGCCTATATTAGGAGAAACAAAAGAGAATGTTTCAAAAAAATTATTGCTTCTCTGGCTTAACATGAGTGAGTGCTATGCACTGGTGATATAAAGATAAATAAGGAAGTCCTTTCCAATATTCTACAGTACGTAGAATGGCATTGAATTGTACTTGCATGTAACTCATGAAAACGCATGCTGTTATTAGGACCGAACATCCATGTAAATTATGACTCCACTATATCTTCAAACAACAATAAAACATTAGGCAGTATGCACTTTCAGTCAAGTTAACTGTATGTATATTATACTCTGAGACACTACCATACATGTAACAGTAATGGATAAATTATAAAAAGTTAAAAATTATAAAGATATCATGCAGTCAAAAAACAAAAGAAGTGCAAGACAAGGGTGGGAACTGAGCTCATTATTTCAAGCCATGCAATTCCTTAAATTATTTCTTATGAAACGAAGCCAGATACAATTGCCATGTTCTTCTGCTACTGAAAATTATATGAAGATGCAAAATTTTCTAGTATCACTGTTGGACAGGAAATCAGAACTGTTAATCTAAGATTTCATTCTGCACTAGAATTCCTAAACAATTGAGTGCAGTCAACCAAAAACTAAAAGATATGCAGAGTTTGCAGAAAGTAAAAAGTCCCACTCCACTGAGCCTGAAAGAAAAAATTCCAAAATAAATAATCAAATCTAACAGTGAGAATAATGATCAAAAATACTAACACTTGAAAGTTGCATTCATGCTAGATAAAATGAAAATAACCAAAGTGTTTTAAAAGATAAAAACAGGAACAAATATGTTCCATCCGTAGAAAGCTAAATAAAATAATTGCATCATTAAAGATTCAACTTCAAAAGTGAAACGAGGGCAATTAAAAATGACATAAAAAGTGAATAGAGTGAATATCTAAAAAATCAACATATTATCTCTAGAAGAAAAACATTCAATAGAAGAGACGTGAACAAAGTCAAAAAATAAATAGAAGACAATGAGGAATTTTCTTGGTGTGCAGTAATGAAAGACAAGTAAATTTTTAAAATATAAAGGAGCAGCTAAGAGACATAAAGGATAAATTGAGAGTCTTCAACTCTAATAGGAATCCAAGAAGCATGACCGAATGGTAGGAAATCATTTAAAAAACAAAAGCTCAGTGAAATACTTGAGTCTTGAGAGAAAACTTACATTCATCAGAAATTAAAAATAATCAATTATAAATGTAGATGGAGAAGAAAGTCAGATCGCCAAAAAGAAATGAGAGTCAATTAGACTCTCAATATATTTATCAGCAATAAAAAATACTGGGAGACAAAAGTATGATATCCTTAATGTGCCAAAGAAAAATAACTTCCCACTGAAATTTCTAATTTTGGCCACACTAACATTCAAGAAGACTGATAAAGATATTTTCAGATATTATAAAAATGAGAAAATTGATAGTCCCCAAATTCACACTGAAAGACTAATTAAAATATATGCTTGCCCAAGCACGGTGGTTCATGCCTGTAATCTCTGCACTTTGGGAAGCCAAGGTGGGTAGATCATGAGGTCAGGAAATCGAGATCATCCCGGTTAACAGTGAAGCCTCATCTCTACTAAAAATACAAAAAATCAGCCGACGTGATGGCACACGTTTGTAGTCCCAGCTACTCGGGAGACTGAGGCAGGAGAATCGCTAGAACCCGGGAGGCGGAGGTTGCAGTGAGATGAGATCACACCACTGCACTCTAGCTTGGGTGACAGAGCAAGATACTATCTCAAAAAAGAAAAAGAAAAAAGTTTATATATATACACACACACACACACACACACACATATACACACACACACACACACACATATACACACACACACATATATATGCCTGTAATAGATAAATACTCTATCACTTCTAAAACAACAGAAGCATGAGAAAGAGAGTGAGAATACATATTCTGTCCAACCAAATTTATAAAACAAAAGAAAGTGATGAATTTAAAAAATAGAACTGGGAAATAAACACAAAATAAGTATGTGTTTGTGTGCATACACACACAAACAAATATAAACAAGTGATATTTATCTATTTAAATAAGAAAATTAAAATAAAACTTCAGGCCTAATCTGAATCAAGACATATGATAAATCTACCTAAACAAGACAATATGGTAAATGTACATCTCACTGAAAAATATTCAGCAAAAAATCCAGAAAAATAATTTTTGAAAGAGTCAATGTAAGAGGATATAACACAGATCAATTTAGAAAACTGACATATTAACCTTAAAATGAGGGTAAATTTAATGTAAAATCAGAGAAGTGAATAGACATAGTACGTAACAATAAAAAGCATAATTCAAACATTGTAGTGGGATCACTGGTGCTCACTAGTAGCTGGTGATCCTGTCTTTCTGGACATTGGGGTTTGTACTCCTCCCCTCCTTTACAGTGAGTCACTCCTCTGTGATTAATTCTAATCAAGGAAATGTGACACGAACCATGCAAGGTTCTTTAGCTGGATCTCTGCTTGTTCTCATAGCTTAAAAAAAAAAAGAGTCTGGTGCGGTGGCTCATGACTGTAATTCCAGCACTTTAGGAGCCCAAGGCAGGAGGATTACTTGAACCCAGGAGTTCCAAACCAGCCTAGGTAACAGTGAGACTCTTGTCTCAACAAAAAATACAAAAATGAGTCAAGTATGGTGGCATGCACCTGTTGTCCTAGCCACTCAGGAGGCTGAGTTGGGAGGATTGCTTTAGCCTGGGAATTCCAGGCTGCAGTGAGCAGTAATCACACCACTGCACTCCAGCCCAGGTGAAGGAGCAAGACCCTGTCTCAAAAAAAAAAAAAAAAAAAAAAAAAAAGATAACGTTTACCCAAAATCTTCAAAAGTGCAGACAATAGAAACATTGCATAGCGATAGATGTGGAATGCAGCTAAATAATTTTTGGTGAAAATTGTAAAATTGCAAATACATCTATTAATAAAATATGACACCCTGAAAAATTATTAAGTAGTCAACTCAAGAAGCTTGGAAAAAGAACAAGAGTAAATCTAAACTTAAAAATGAAAGGAAAACATTTAAAGCAAATAGTATAAATTAATTTAAAAGAGCAGGAGGAAGATACAAACATTAACACCTGATTTTAAACCTTTGCTAAAATAGAGAAAAAAAGAGTTATGACACAAATAAGTTACATTACAAATAGAAAAGAAAAAAATGTACATGTAGTACATATAGAAAGGGGAAAAAATAAGAAAATTACAAGTAGCAGGGGAATTTTAAGTGTTCTCTCCTTTCTTCCTGGACTTGCTTTAGCACTAAACGGCAGAAATAAATAGAAGAATGATAAAGGGATATTTTATCAGTTCCTTGTGTGAAGTATGTCTAAAAGTATGCAGTATGACTATTATTGTAATCAGTATAGCCCTGATTGTTCAAAGTGTATAAGTTCATTCTCATATACGAGTGCGTAAAACTGTGATATATATATACTTACGTGTAAACATTTCTCTCCTGATTATTCGTCTATATATTTGAGAAAATTTTTTTTATTTTTTCTTTTTCTTTTGAGGATGGGTTTTAATTTTATAACACCTCACATCAAATCAAATGGTACATACAAACATAAAATAAAACCAAATGGTCCATACAAATAATTTTTATTGAAAATATTTGTATAGGGCCCGGTGCGGTGGCTCATGCCTGTAATCTCAGCACTTTGGAAGGCCGAGGAGGGGGGATCACAAGGTCAAGAGATCGAGACCATCCTGGCCAACATGGTGAAACCCCATCTCTACTAAAAATACAAAAATTAGCCCAGCATGGTGGCATGCACCTGTAGTCCCAGCTACTCAGGAGGCTGAGACAAGAGAATGCTTGAGCTCAGGAGGCAGAGGTTGCAGTGAGCCAAGATGGCACCACTACACTCCAGCCTGATGACAGAGAAAGCCTTCGTCTCCAAAAAAAAAAAAAAGAAAAACATTTGAATACTACCTCCTACGTATCTCACAATATTTAAAGCATGGCCAGATACAAAACAGATGTGTTTTCATAAGTGAAAGTTTCATTCTAAGACATATCACAGTTACACTGAATTAAAGATTGAGGGGACGTGGAAAATCCCTTTTGTCAAAAATTTTATTTTGATAATGTTAGCATGCTAAGAGAGGATTAGTAAAAGTAGAATCTAAACTTTAAAACATTCATTTTTCAAAGCTAAATTGGCACTAAATTCAAAACAGTTTAATATATCATATCTTTCTGCTAACATATGAAAAAATACGCTACTCTGTGGGCAAACTATCACTATATGAAGCTTTTCCTCTGTAGTGTTCTACAAGCTCTCTAGTAAACAATAAGCTTAAGAAAGTTCCAGCTTCATGCGAGATGAGTACTATGCAAGCCCATAATATGCTATAAACTGAATATGCATCACAGAGTTTAAGTAGTTTAACAGCTAGGCTAGATATTTAAGGCACAACGTGATGCAAGGACAAGCTTCTAGCTTTAGCTATTTATCTTTAACAAGACTGATAACAAGATGATTCAGCCAAGCAAAAAACAATGTAGAAAAAAATGGACTAAAAGAAGATCAGGATTTCAAAATATCAGAGATACTTATGAAGAAACCAATATACTCACACTCAAATACATAATGTACAGGAAAAAAGGGTAGCTATCTAAATACGGGAAGAGTAAACCATGATGACAAAGATGCATAGTATCTTTTAATCAATATATAAAATGTTACAGTTGTAAATGCCTTGGTTATTTTCAACTCAATTTAACAAACATTAATAAGGCATTATCTGCCAGGCATTGTGAAATGTACTGGAGGCACATAGATATGGAATTAGACTGAGGGTAGCAGAAAGCTCCAGTCAAGTAAGGAAGATAGGTAAGTGAACAAATACAATCTGAGTGCATGATGATATCACAGCTGAAATATGTTCACAGAATTATGCAGAATAAAAACAGATTTACTTTACCTAGGACTCAGGAAGACTTCCTAAATAGATAGTATCTGATCTGTGTTCTGAAGACGGAGGGAAAAGTTTTTGCAAAGACACAGGCAGGTTACAAAGCATGGTGGGGTTAGTGGCCTCAGGCAGAGAGGCGTTCCACCTGGTGGGTCACAGTTGTTCACGACTCTGTATTAATGTTTTGACCATAACCTTGGGTAAGATATCACCTTACCTGAGCTTTGATCATCTTATCTGTTAAGAGAGGACTGCAATGCTTTTAGGATAGTTTTAAGGTTTAGAAATCACGCATGTAAAAGCACATCATAAAACAATAATTAACAATAAATTAATAATAACTATAATTCATTAAGTGATTAATATTTTAAAAACTAAAATTAACACTTTTTAAATTTAATCATATATAATTCTAATTACAACCCTGCGATTCATATTATTATGATCCACATTACAGAGGTGTAAACTGAGTGTGACTGGAGTGTGATTTGCATATGCAACTCTTGAAATTTCTTTGCTCTTAAAAGAAAATCCCAACCCATCATCCAGCCTGCAAAACCCTCCATGAACTGCTCTGCCTATCTTCCCAGCCCTTCTCATTTTTGACACTTGAGCCTTACCTGTGAGTGGCCTTTACACGTGAGCCTCTCAGTGTACCAAGCTCTTTTATGTCAGATCATCTCACCTACTGTTTCCTCTGCCTGGAATGGTTGCCTCCTCCTCTTCACTTGGCTAGTCACTTTTACTCTTAATTCCAATTTCATACACACTTCCCTCTCCTTGAAGACCAAAACAGATTTATCTATTAAAATAATCTGGGATAAGGTTGGGCACGGTGGTTCACGCCTGTAATCCCAGCACTTTGGGAAGCCGAGGCAGGTAGATCACCTGGGGTTGGGAGTTCGAGACCAGCCTGACCAATATGGAGAAACCCCGTCTCTACTAAAAATACAAAAATTAGCTGAGTGTGGTGGCACACGCCTGTAATCCCAGCTACTCGGGAGACTAAGGCAGGAGAATCACTCGAATCTAGGAGACAGAGGTTGCAGTGAGCCGGGGTCGTGCCACTGCACTCCAGCCTGGGCAACAAGAGCAAGACTCCACCTCAAAAAAAGAAAGGAAAACAATTTGGGTAATTAATTGTTAAACATTAGCACGATCAGAATCACCTCTGCCATAATTCGATTAGGGGAGGAAAATGTTAATCTTATTTTTCACTGTATCTGCAGCATCTAGCACTGTCCTTTGTTCATAGTAGAAGCTCAACAAATACTTGTTAAATAAATGAATAAATGTTTGGAAAGAGCACAGCCATGTCTAACTCCAAAAGTTGCACTCTTAAACCACAAATAATTGATTGCCTGATGCTAGTACTTGGAAGTCATTATTACTGCAATGTTTAAAGTTTGCTTATTGGAAATTTAAAATACTTTCTAGAATATCTGATAGATGAAGTTTTTATTGACAAAAGCAGACAAGAGAAGGAAAAAATGAAGAGAAATAAGCGAGATAGAAAAGTCACCTTCATTTAAATCTGATGACAGCAGAAATGGTCATTTAAAACAGTGCTACCTAGCAGCAGTTGAGACTTTCAGAAATAGAGATGAGGAAAAATATGGTTCAGCAACAAATTAGCAAAAGTTAGAAACATTGGCTTGTAGAAGCAGGGTAAGAGGCCTCTAAGAAAATCAGGGTTCCACAATAAAGACAAATCAATAACAAGAGATACCTGTGATATTTGGTATGTGGAGTGGGGGGAAAGGAAGATGAAGAAGTGGCAGAAATAAGCGACTCAGAGTTTCTTGAAGGAGAGCATATATTATTAGACAATGAAACTACATCAGGATCTTTTTCAATAAATTAAGTTAGAGAGCCTTCTCTGTGCCCATTTATCTCTCTGTACCTAAAGCTATAAATATACAAAAAGTTTATGATATTATATCTTAGCTGTTCAGAAAATGCACATGGATGTATGTGTGTACGTGTGTGTGTATACCTCAATTTTTGAAGCAGATGTTAAATTATACTATTATATGTTGAATAGGTCAAGAAGCCTGAGGCACATATTATATGTTTTAAAAAATTTATATTTAAAATTAAAATAAAAACACCCATGCTCAGAAATTTCAATTGGTATTCAAAAGCCCTTGTCATGTATGTGTAGAACTCAGCTCAGCCTACTGTTGAGAGAGGTTATTGTTAATGTACGTATCAACTTGAGTGAGACATGGGCTGCCAAGATAATTGGTTAAATGTTCTTGGTGTGTTTGTAAGGGTGTTTCTGGATGAGATTAACTTTTGAATAAGTAGACTGGGTAAAGTAAATTACCCTCCCCAGTGTGGGTGGACCTCATTCAATCCACTGGAAGCTTAAATAGAACAAAGGCCATGGTTAGGGGGAATTCCCTCTCTGCCTCATTGGTTTTCATGTCTTCTACACTTGGACTGAAATTATACCATCAGCTCTCCTGGGTCTCCAGCTTGCAGACAGCAGACTGTGCGACTTCTCTGCCTTCATGACTGTGTGAGACAAATCCCTAAAATAAATAACATAAATCTCTTTGTCTAGCTAGCTAGCTAGCTAATCCTATTAGCTCTGTTTCTCTGGAGGACCCTGGCAAATAGAGGAGCCTCATACTTAATAGCTGAGACTTTCCTGAATTCCAGGTAATCTAGAGAGGGCAAAACCACTCTGTCTTAAGGATTATCTAGATTCTTGAACTTCCAACGCTTACCAACTCCTTGGACCAAGTGAATAAACTTATACTCAGGGTAATGCAAGATACACTCATCCCACTTTTGAAGAGTCCTCTCCAGTTCAGTCTCCAGATCCTTTTTTGCATTACAGCCAGCATCCTCTAATAAGTTGTGCTATTTTATCAGAGATAGTAGAAAAGCATTGTTTTGATTCTCCCCTCATTATCTATAGAGGCCTTGTCCAGTAATCTTTCAAATGTTACAAAATTTTTAATGTAATAATTTATAGATTAAGCATTTGCAAATATTTTAGTTATTAAAGTACTCTCCTGCAAGACAAGGGAAGAGAAAGATAAGCCAGCCTGCCTAACCGTAGACATCTACCCGTCATTCTGGTGAGAAAATTCACCTTACATTCAAATCCAAATCCAAAGGTCTTTTATGTAATCCTGGATTTCATATACTGATACTTCATTATAGATTTTTGTTCCTATGTTTTTGAGAAATATTGGTCTGTAGTATTCTTTTCTCATAACGAAACTACTTTTTCAAAAATTATAACTGAGGAAATTATAGCAGTGAAAGAGATCAGACCTAACTGACTCCATCTGTTTTCTAACCTTTAAACTGTCCTTGTTCTTTCCTAGCCATAGGCCAAATTAACCTAGGGAAGGAATTTAGTTTATAGTTTGACTCTGAAATAAAATTGATAATAGCACTTTCCCGAAAAGACCCCCTTCTTGCGTTCGGACCAGTCTGCTTTCTTAAGACTAACAAATTAGCTATAAGATTAGAAATTATGGTTTAGGGCTCATGCAGCCTCTGGCTGCAAGAGTCTGAACTTCCCCAAATTGCTCCTAGGGATAACATCACTATTGCAAAACCTAAGATCAGTGCTAGAGATATTTTGCAGACCCTGCACTCAATTGATCAGCTGACACCACTCAGACCAGTAATCCGACTCAGCTGGTTCTATGATCCCACTCAGGAAGAGAACATAGCAAGAAAACCTCACTTCAAGCCCACTATGATTCTGTCTCCAATCTGATCAGTCAGAACTTCCCACTTCCCAAATCCCTACCCACCAAATTATCTTTAAAAATTCCAATCCCCAAATGTTCTAGGAGACTGATTTGTGTAGTAATAAAACTCCGGTCTCCTGCACAACTGGCTTTATGTGAATTATTCCTTCTCGATTGCAATTCCCTGTCTTGACACACTGGCTCTGTCTAGGCAGTGGACAAAGTGAACCCATTGGGTGGTTACAACAATTTTTTAATCTAGTTTTGGTAATTAGGTAAGCCTGGCATTATACAATGAGTTAGAAAGATTCTAATTATCTTCCGTTTATTTAACTCTTTTAAAGGATTCATCAGTGAGACTATCCATGAATGGAGTTTCCTTTGTTCAGTTTTAAACTCAAATTCAATTTCTTTAATCAGTGTAACACTATTCATTGTATGTTTCTTCTTAGTGAGTTTTTTTAACAGTTTGTGTCTTTTCAAGGAATTGGTCTAGTTTAAGCTTTTGAAATTATTGGTATAAAGTTGTTTATAATATTTTCTTATCAATTTGAATTACTGTAATGATTCTTTGTCTTCATTCCTAATAATGGTAATATAAAATCTCTGTATCTCTATTTCTGTCAATCTGGCTACAGATTTACCAATTTTATTAATATTTTTAAAGATGTGGCCAGGCGCAGTGGCTCACGCCTGTAATCCCAGCACTTTGGGAAGCTGAGGCAGGTGGATCACCTGAGGTCAGGAGTTCGAGACCAGCCTGGCCAACATGATGAAACCCCATCTCTACTAAAAATACAAAAATTAGGCAGCTGTGTTGGCACACACCTGTAATCCTAGCTATTCGAGAGACTAAGGCAGGAGTATCACTTGAACCTAGGAGATGGAGGTTGCAGTGAGCCGAGATCATGCCACTGCACTCCAGCCTGGGTGACAGAGTGAGACTCCATCTCAAAATAAAAAAAAAAAGAATTTCTTACTTCTGCTTACTTCAACTTTCACTTGCTTTGCTTATTCCAATATCTTAAGATAAAAGTTAGATCATCGATTTGAGTCCTTTCTTCTTTTCTTCTAGAAGTATTTTTTGCTATAAATTTTCCTGAAGTCACTGCTTTAACAGAATACTACACATTTGTATATTGTATTTTCACTCACTTCAGTTAAAAAATGTGTGATTTCCCTTGTGACATTCTAACAAAGGACAAAGTTTGTTGATTATTTCCTAAATATAGACGGTTTTCACGATGTTTTTGTTACTGATTTCCAGTTTAATTTTATCATCATTTGAGCTCATACTTTGTATAATTTTCATTATTTTCAAATTACTACGGATTTTTGTAGCTCATTAAATGGTTTAGTTGGAAGTTGCATGTGTATCTGAAAGGAAGGTATATTCTGCTCCTGCTGGGTAGAGTGTCATTTAAATATCAGCTATGCCACCAGTCAGTCCCGTTAACCAGATCTGTTCTCACTTCAAAGCTACAAGAGAATAAAGGCAAACAAAAGAAAATTCACTTCTACTTGGGTTACTGCTGAAGACGTTAATACTTTTCCATTTTCAGTCAACTCTTATTTCCCGTCAGAGTTCTTAGGCAGTTATTTTTCTTTTGCTGGTATTGCAACATTCTTTTAAACTGTAAAAAAATTTAATGAAAGAAAACTAATGGCATTTTAACAATATTTTGTGAATACTAGTTACAAATCAAGCCCTAATGCAGATTACCTCATTTAATCCACATTAAAAAATGTGCCATTATTCACTATTAATTATTTATCCCCATTTTGCAGATAATAATGTGGGTTTTAAACAAATAACTTGACGAAACTCCTTCAGTTAAAATTAAAAAGAATTCAGGATTGAGCATAGGTTGCTGCCCAATAATGTCTATCTATATTCTTATTGTTAAAGCAAACTGAAATCTGGCCTGAGAAATCCTCTGTATTTCCATGCATGAGTCCCTGTAAACAAGCCATAACACATCTTAGTAGATAGGCAGACTGAAACCCTAATGAAGGAGTATGCTTTGGTAATAACAACTTAGTATCAGCCAACCCTAGCAGACATACTTCAGGGTAGCCGACTGTTTAAATCATTTTCAAATAAGGCAAATGCCAAGCTGTAACCAATCCAGCAGTTTGTTTACCTCACGCCTGTTTTCTATACATTATTATCCTTTTTCTGTCCATAAATTGGCTTCAACTATGCAATATCCATGGAGTCTCTCTCAATCTGTTGTGATTCTGGGGACTGCCCAATTCACATATTATTTTCTTTTTCTGGTTCAATTAAACTCTGTTACATTTGATTTGTCTAAACTTTTTCTTCAAACAGATCTGGTGTCACGAGTGGGATCCGAGGCAAAATTCCAGTAACCTCCAGGAATGCCAGGTGACCAGAAGAGGTGCCCACAGCACTAGTTGTGTTCGCTGCTCCTTTGATTGCAACTGGAGGTCATAGATGACATTTCTCTGGGATTCTGACCTTCATTTATTTGTGATCTGAGCTCTGAATTTATTTGAACAATGTTTAGACTGAACTGGGTACAGAATCAAATTACATTTGATAATTAACTGGATGGGATTTAGTTTGAAGCCTTAGGTAAGTACTCTTATTTTTGATACTGAGTTTGTCTCAATCCAATGAGTCTGGGACTCCAACTTCTGGGACTTCAGCTAATTTTATATACAAAAATTATGGGCCCAGAATGTGTGCATCATTAGGAAAATGGGTTAACCTTATTAGACAAAACTTAGAATCAAGATAGCCACAATGGAGGACTTTTAATTTGGATAAAATTGTTAATTTTGAGGCACATTAGGAAAAGGAGATCAAAAACCCCCACAAAAACCTTGCAATGTGTTCTTTCATTGGTATGGAGAGGCCTCTAAAAGACTAAATGAAGCAAAATTTTTTCCTTAAAAAATTCTTTGCAAAAAGCAAATGAACTAACCCCAACTGTTCCTTCTCTTTATCCATTTCTGCCTGCATATTCTGACACCACTGAACTTTTTGCTAAATTACCGTTTCACTTGGAAGATGATGAAAAAAAGAGAAATTGAAAGGAGCCAGACACACTTCTCAGCTTCCTCCATACATTCCAAACTTCCAGGGCCCAGTGTGAACATTCCAAACTTCCAGGGCCTAGTGTAAACATTCCAAACTTCCAGGGCCCAGTGTAAACATTCCAAACTTCCAGGGCCCAGTACAAACACCACCTGGAGAGTACCATTTGTACTGAAAGCACAGGAACCAATAGATAACTGCTAAATGTATAACTTAATATGTTAACCAATTGTAATGCTGTAACCTAAAGAATTCCCTTGTTTCTCTGTAACCTTACATATCCTGTTTTCATCGGGCTATAAAAAGCGAGCGCACGCATTGTTCGAGGCCCTCTTGTATGTTATGGAACGGAGGGACCAAGTTCGAACTTGCAATAAAGATCCTTGCTGCTTGGCTTTGACTCTGGTGGTCTTCTTTGGGGAACAAACGGTCTGGGCATAACATTTGGGGGCTTGTCCGGGATTCCCCCAAGCCCACCAGACCCCTGGTCAACGGATCTACCAGGTGAGCCGGCTCGTCACTGTTTGTCTGTCTGTGTCCGTTCTGAATCTGCCGCTCGTCCATTCTGAATCTGCGGCTCGTCCGTTCTGAATCTGCGGCTCGTCCGTTCTGAATCTGAGGCTCGTCTCTGTTTGTCTGTTTGTTTGCGGCTCGTCCGTTCTGAATCTGCGGCTCGTCTGTTCTGAATCTGAGGCTCGTCTCTGTTTGTCTGTTTGTCTGCAGCTCATCCGTTCTGAATCTGAGGCTCGTCTCTGTTTGTCTGTTTGTCTGCGGCTCGTCCGTTCTGAATCTGAAGCTCGCGAGGTCTGAAACTGAAGCTGAAAGCTGGCATAGATCCTGGTGGACACGCTATAGGACAGCCAGCGGAGACCGGTGGGAGATGTCCCCTGGCTCTCATCTGATTCTTGTCTGATTTATTCTGACCCAGATTTCTGGAGCACGCCTGCAACTGACATAACTTGTTGTTGATATTCTGTAACTCACTTTCCCTTGCAGGACCTGTTCCAGGCACCACTCCGGGCGCTACTGATTCCAAAGAAAACCCCCCCCATCCTGTTTTACCTGATAGCGGGGACCCACTGTCCACAGAACCCCCTCCGTACCCCTCCGGGCCTCAGGTCCCAGCCCCCCGGGCTGCCCCGCAGGTAGAAGCGGGCGGATGGGAGGCGGCCGGGGCATCTGAACCTGCTAAAAATGAAAGTAACTCTGAAGGGCCCTCGGGGCGGAGGCCAGGGCACACTTTGCGAATTAGCCCCCTGCAGCCACCTGACTCCACAGTGCGACTTTTCCTCTGACCAGACCGAGGAGGGATTGCAACATGGCAGAAGGTAGGGGAGGCTACACCTTTATCGCCAGACTCTAATGGCGGGTCTCTGGGCAGCTGCTCACAAGCCCACTAATTTGGCTAAAGTATACTCTGTTTTGCAGGGAAAGACAGAAAGCCCGACTAACTACTTAGAAAGATTAATGGAAGCCTTTAGACAGTACACCCCCATTGACCCAGAGGCCCCATAAAGTCAGGCAGCTGTTGTAATGTCTTTTGTAAATCAGGCGGCCCCAGACATTAGGAAGAAACTTCAGAAATTAGAAGACTTGGAGGGAAAACGGATTCAGGACCTCCTACACATAGCCCAGCGGGTTTACAATAATAGAGATACTCCAGAGGAAAAAATGACTAAGGTCCTGGCAGCAGTTGTGCAAAAAGAGCATCTACAGCCAGAGAACACCCAACCTAAGCGGTCCCCCAGACCAGATAATCTGAGCAAAGATCAATGTGCCTACTGTAAGAAAGCTGGCCACTGGGTAAAAGACTGCCCCAAAAGAAAACAACGAGGACAGGGACCCCCTAGGTCTACACCCGTGCTAGTCACTCAAGACGAAGATTAGGGAAGACGGGGTTCGGATCCCCTCCCCGAACCTAGGGTAACTTTGCAAGTGGAGGGGTCCCCAGTTCAGTTCTTGGTCGATATGGGAGCACAGCACTCAGTCCTAGTTGAAACTAATGGAAAATTATCCTCCAAGTCCTCGTGGGTACAAGGGGCCACAGGAATTAAGAAATACCCCTGGACAACACAAAGAACAGTAAACCTCGGAGCCAGGAATGTAACCCATTCTTTCCTGGTCATTCCTGAGAGCCCCTGTCCCTTATTAGGGAGAGACCTGCTGACTAAGATGGGAGCACAGATCCATTTCCTCCCTGAGGGCCCCATCGTGACCAATTCCCAAAATCAGCCCGTGCCCATCCTGACTATAACCCTAGAGGATGAGTATCAGCTCCACCAGGAGCAAACGGCCCCTGACCAGGAGATAGCAACCTGGCTCCAGCAATACCCAGGAGCTTAGGCAGAAATGGGGGGGCTTAGGACTAGCAAAACACCGTCCTGCCTTGTTTGTCAAACTCAAGCCTGGGACAGACCCCGTTCGGGTACGGCAGTACCCAATGCCCCTAGAGGCTAAAGTAGGAATTACGCCCCACATCCATCGGCTCCTCGACCAAGGGATCCTTCGGCCCTGTCACTCACCCTGGAATACTCCCTTGTTGCCGATACAGAAACCTAATAGCGGGGAGTACAGACCTGTAAAAGACTTAAGAGAAGTCAATAAGAGGGTTATGGACATACATCCAACTGTGCCTAACCCGTATACCCTCTTGAGTATTCTAAACCCTAAACACCAATGGTACACTGTTTTAGATTTGAAAGATGCCTTCTTCAGTTTGCCTTTAGCCCCTCAGAGCCAAAAGCTTTTCACCTTCGAGTGGACTGACGCTGAAAGGGGCATAAGCGGCCAATTGACATGGACCAGGCTGCCGCAGGGATTCAAAAACTCTCCTACCCTGTTCGATGAGGCCCTCCATGAAGACTTGGGTGAGTACCGACGCAAACACCCTGAAATAACTTTACTACAGTATGTTGATGACCTCCTGATTGCAGCCGAGACCCAAGAAGCTTGCCTCCAAGGGACCAAGGGTCTCTTACAAGCTCTAGGGAATCTAGGCTACTGGGCCTCGGCAAAGAAAGCTCAAATCTGTAAACCAGAAGTAACATATCTGGGGTACCTGCTAAAAGGAGGGCAGCATTGGTTAACAGCCGCCCGGAAGCAGACTGTTCTACAGATCCCCAGGCCACAATCCACCCGACAAGTAAGGGAATTCCTAGGGTCGGCAGGATTTTGTAGACTATGGATACCTGGGTTCGCGGAGCTGGCTAAACCCTTATATCAGGCAACCCGGGGACAGCAGCCATTTAATTGGACAGAAGAAGCCGAGACAGCTTTCCAACAGATCAAAACCACCCTGCTCTCTGCGCCTGCACCTGGACTACCTGACGTCACAAAGCCCTTCCACTTATACGTGGACAAGAGCAGCGGTGTCGCCAAGGCGGTGCTAACTCAGAACTTAGGCCCCTGGTGGAGGCCAGTTGCCTACCTGTCAAAGAAATTAGACCCAGTGGCTGCCGGGTGGCCCCCTTGTCTCCGAATGATTACAGCCATGGCCCTGATGGTACAAGATGCTGATAAACTTATCATGGGTCAAGAATTACGGGTCGGTACCCCACATGCCATCGAGGGTGTACTCAAACAGCCACCTAATCGATGGATAAGTAACGCCCGGCTCACCCACTACCAAGGACTACTACTAAACCCTCTCAGAATAACTTTCCTGCCCCCAACAACCTTAAACCCTGCCTCACTGCTGCCCAACCCGGACCTGGACGCCCCGCTCCATGATTGCACCGAGATACTGGCCCAGGTGCACGGAGTTCGAGAGGACCTGCAGGACCGCCCACTTCCTGACGCAGACCTCGTGTGGTTCACTGATGGAAGCAGCTTCATTCACCAAGGCCAGAGGTATGCTGGAGCAGCGGTGACTTCAGAGACTGAGGTAATCTGGGCGGAACCCCTGCCCCCGGGGACATCGGCCCAGAAGGCCGAACTGATAGCGTTCACCCAAGCTCTTACCCTAGGGGCAGGAAAGAAACTGACAGTATACACAGTTAGCCGATATGCTTTTGCTACGGCGCACATACATGGGGCCATTTACAGGGAGCGAGGGTTACTAACGGCTAAAGGAAAAGAGATAAAAAACAAGCAAGAGATCCTAGCCCTGTTAACAGCCCTATGGGGACCAGAAAAATTGGCTATTGTACATTGCCCAGGACATCAGAAACCAACCACTCTAATTGCTCAAGGCAACTTTCTGGCAGACCAAACTGCAAGGAGTGTGGCAAAGGCTCCCAGTCAACTCCTTGCACTCCGGCTCCCTGATCCGGGCCCCTGGGACTTGCCATATCTCCCTGACTATTCAGAGCAAGATCTCCAGTGGATCGACAAACTTACCCTGAAACAGATCCAGAATGGGAGGTGGACTGATACTAATGACCAAACCATCCTACCAGAAAAATTAGGACAACAAGTGTTAGAACACATCCACCGAACCACCCACCTGGGTGCCCGGCAGATGATAGACCTGATCAGACGCTCCAAGCTCAAAATCAGACATATAGCCGAGACGGCCAGCAGCATCGTGACCAATTGCAAAGTCTGCCAGCTTAACAACGCCTACCCTCAATCCCAGGCTGCAACGGGAACAAGGCTCAGGGGAACCAGGCCCGGTATCTACTGCGAAGTAGATTTTACTGAGATAAAGCCAGGGAAATACGGGTATCGGTATTTACTTGTCTTTGTAGATACTTTTTCAGGGTGGCTTGAAGCATTCCCAACCAAAAGGGAGACTGCTCATGTTGTAGCAAAGAAAATTCTGGAAGAAATCCTCCCCAGGTATGGCTTCCCCGTCCAGATAGGGTCAGATAATGGACTGGCCTTCGTTGCTAAGGTAAGTCAGGATTTGGCTTCCATCCTTGGGGCAAATTGGAAACTACATTGCGCTTACAGGCCCCAGAGTTCAGGACAGGTAGAGAGGATGAATCAGACCTTAAAGGAGACCTTAACTAAATTGACTATGGAGACTGGTGCTAATTGGGTGGTCCTTCTCCCCTACGCTCTGTTCCGGGCCCGTAATACCCCTTACAGACTGGGCCTTACCCCTTATGAAATCATGTATGGCAGACCCCCACCCCTGGTTCCCAGCCTGAAAGATGATCTGCTCAAATCTGAAACAGAAAATGTCTCTGAACTCTTATTTTCCCTACAAGCTTTGCAGAAAATTCATCAGGAAATCTGGCCCAAGCTGAAGGAATTATATGAGACTGGCCCCCCACCGACACCACACCCCTACCAGCCGGGAGACTGGGTCCTGGTCAAGCGACACCGACAAGAGACCTTAGAACCCAGGTGGAAAGGACCACTCCAGGTACTTCTAACCACACCCACCGCCCTGAAGGTAGAAGGCATCGCGTCGTGGATCCACTACATACACGTCAAACCAGTGGACCCGAACTCCGACCTTCTTGGACCACTCACGGCAGCGACTGAAGCACCGACCACGTGGACTGTGGACAGAGCTAAGAACAACCCCTTAAAACTCACCCTGCGCCGGCAGCATAGCTCACTGTAAACATGCAGCTAGGTAGTCTAACCCTAACATTAGTCGCCCTAGTGGCCCCTGGGGCAAACACAAAACCAGTTCCTAACCCCTTTGTCTGGAGATTTTGGCTTTATGAAAACCGAACCCACCCTGGGCAACCTCATAAGCCCGGGAAATTATTGGCCAGTGCTGATTGCCCCTCCGCAGGGTGCAGCGCCCCAATTTTGCTAAATTTTACTGGTTTTCAGATAGCCAAACCAATGGTGCCAACAATATGTTTTGAGTTTGATCAGACTAAATACAATTGTAAACACTATTGGTGGCACCAAAACGCGGGCTGCCCCTATAGTTACTGTAAAATGCACTCAGTCAGAGAGTGGAACGAGCAATCCGGGTGGAACTTCTACCAACAGGGTAGAGGCGGCATCTATACTTGGATAGTTAAGGACCCTTGGAACTCCCACTGGACCACGCCTCAACACGGGGCTGTATACTATTCCTCTTCCTCCACGTGGCCTAGCAGTCAACCTCTATCTGTGGCGTGGCCTAGTTCAAGTAGGGCCCCTGGTCCATGGGGATATCCAACGACAGGAAGACAGACTAACACAAGATTTACGTCCTTTCTCCTGGTTAGAATTATTACGAGAAGGATTAGAACTTGCTAACCTTACAGGACTTCACAGCTTGTCTGGCTGCTTTCTGTGTGCCACCCTAGGGCGTTCACCACTAACCGCTGTCCCTCTGCCATGGGAATCCTCTACCCAAACTAATAACCTTCAGAATCTCTCGAGTGCCCCTATTCTTAATGTGCCACTGTACCTGAACCCCAGTCAGGAGAAGTTTCCCTACTGTTTTTCAGGCACCAACTCTAGCCTCTGCAACATCACTGTAAAGCCCCCTAACACCAACCTGAGAGCCCCGCCAGGCATATTCTTTTGGTGTAATGGGACATTATCTAAGAGCCTATCTGGTCCCTCTGCTACCAACCAACTGTGTCTTCCTGTCACATTAGTTCCCCGGTTAACTCTCCTAACTGCCGGCGAGTTCCTGGGGTACACCGGTAACTGGACTAGTACTGCTATTCACCCAGCCCCTAGACTGAGACCCGCACGAGCCATATTTCTCCCCCTCATTGCGGGAATCTCCCTCACCTCATCCCTTATTGCGGCCGGACTGGCAGGGGGAGCCCTAGGTCACACTCTCATAGAAACCAACAAGTTGTACCAACAATTTGCCGTTGCTATGGAGGAGTCGGCTGAGTCCCTTGCCTCCCTTCAGCGACAGCTCACATCCCTAGCACAGGTAACCTTGCAGAACCGGAGGGCCCTAGACCTACTCACTGCCGAAAAAGGGGGTACGTGTATGTTCCTGAAGGAAGACTGTTGCTTCTACGTAAATGAATCAGGGCTTGTAGAGGACCAGGTCCAACAGTTACGCAAGTTAAGCACAGAAATGAAAAAGCAGCAGTTTGCCTCAGCTGCAAACCAATGGTGGAATTCCTCTATGTTTTCTCTGTTAGCCCCCTTCCTTGGACCCTGCTAAGTCTACTATTTTTGCTTACCGTAGGACCTTGTGTTATTAACAAAATTTTGCAGTTTGTCAGGGAAAGGTTTGACACCGTACAGCTCATGGTCCTCAGAGCCCAATACCAACCTGTACGTGCTGAAACAGAATCAGATTTATAAGACCCAAGATTGGCTCTAGAGGTTCCTAAAACAAAGGGGGGAATGAAAGGAGCCAGACACACTTCTCAGCTTCCTCCATACATTCCAAACTTCCAGGGCCCAGTGTGAACATTCCAAACTGCCAGGGCCCAGTGTGAACATTCCAAACTTCCAGGGCCCAGTGTGAACATTCCAAACTTCCAGGGCCCAGTGTGAACATTCCAAACTTCCAGGGCCCAGTGTAAACATTCCAAACTTCCAGGGCCCAGTACAAACACCACCTGGAGAGTACCGTTTGTACTGAAAGCACAGGAACCAATAGATAACTGCTAAATGTATAACTTAATATGTTAACCAATTGTAATGCTGTAACCTAAAGAATTCCCTTGTTTCTCTGTAACCTTACATATCCTGTTTTCATCGGGCTATAAAAAGCGAGCGCACGCATTGTTCGAGGCCCTCTTGTATGTTATGGAACGGAGGGACCAAGTTCGAACTTGCAATAAAGATCCTTGCCACTTGGCTTTGACTCTGGACTCTGGTGGTCTTCTTTGGGGAACAAACGGTCTGGGCATAACAAAATTATACAGATACCTAACAAAGTAAGGCCTTCTGATCAGCCAGGCCCATCTGCTGTAACCACTCTCTCTCCATGGTCTAAAACCGAGCTTAGAGCCATTGGAAAGTACTTCCCTGATCCAAGAGGAACTTCTCAAAAATTTCCTAGGAATTTGGGATCCTCATAGGAGGTTATGATCCAGGACTCCCTGACCTTTATCAATTTAATCACTTGATATTGAGGCCTGATAAAGCTTGCAAATGGATGATAGCAGCAGAATGGGATAAACCTGAGGAGGGTGTTAAAAACCCCTCCAAAACCTTTTTATGAGAAGGAACAAAAAGAGTTAGAAAAAATGCTAAAATCCTCTTAAATTCAATTTCTAAATTTTCCACAAAAAGTAGATCAGTCCATCATGAAAACAAAAACAGGATGAACCAGTTTCAGATTATAAACTCTGTAGAAACACTGTTAGACACACTTGTTTGTGAAACATTCTGGGCTCAAAGTTCAGCAAGGAGTATTTCCTGCAGGAACAGAAATGGCATTAACTGTTCTATTTATAAGTAGATTCCATTTTGAACGTAGTAATTTAATTAAAAATATAAACTGGGATGAGAAGTTATAGATATGACTAAATTAGTGGCCTTAACTGAACATGTTGAGAGGACTCTAGAGCCAGAAAAAAACCCAAAAGATTAACAAACTTAAATCTCTTTAATTAGAACAGTTACAGGGGCTGGGACCAAACAGACCTTCCCATTCTCCTTTTAAATCACAACCAAGAGGTCCTAGAACAAGAAATTCTTTGCTCTAAGATATCTGCTTTATTTGCAAACAACTTGGTTAGTGAAAAAGAGATTGTCTCCCTTTAGTAACAGTCCAGCCATAAGCCTCCCTTTAGGCCAAACAGTTTTGCCACTAGAGGAAGCCCAAGAGACCTTTGATTTGATGATAACATTGATGCAGCTCCAAGGGATTCTGTGATAAATTGCTCCCCATTATACCCTTAAATAAACGTGAAGAAACAGAGGTTAAAATAAATGGGGAGTCATGTAAAGTCCTGATGGATACTAGAGCTATTCTATCTACAAGCAATCCCACTTTAATAGGCCAACAAATTCCTTGGAGTAGAAAGGTCGTTTCTGTGGTAGGCGTTTCAAATCAAATTCAAGAGATTCCAATATCTGAAGTTGGGACTCTTTTCAGAAAAACCCCTCTTTTTTACTATGTGAAATCACTCCAGCAAATTTGCTAGGGCAAGACTTACTTTCAAAGCTAAAAGGGCACATAAAATTTTGCTTAGAGGGAGAAAAAATATTAGAGTTTCCTGAGTCTCTTGAACCAGAATTGTTATGCTGTCTACAGGCAGAAATTGATAAGAACAAAACTCAGGCTTGCAATACCCCAATCATTCAAAAATACCTGAATCTTCATGGGCCTCTTCTTCAATTGATATAGGAAGAGTTAAAATGTGGAACCTATAAAAGTCCAAATAGACCATTCTACACTTTTGCTTAAATTATCACAATATCCACTAAATCCTGAAGCAATTTAAGAGCTCTCACCAGTTATAGAAGATTTAATTAAACAGGGACTTATAATTTCATGCACCAACCCTTGTAACACTCCGGTCCTACCAGTTAAAAAGCCACATGCTCAAAATTTAGGGGCAAGCAATAAAATTGTACTATCAAGATTTTCTGTAGTTCAAAATCCTAATACTCTATTATTTAATGTACCCACAGATGCCAAGTGGCTCACGGCCATAGATATGCTTAGTCTTCTTTAGACTACTTGTTCATAAAGAGCATCAACACTTGTTTGCCTACTAGAAAACATCAGCAGTACCCCTGGGCTCTAATGCCACTGGGGTTTACCAAAGCCCCTTCCTATTTTTCATAGGCATTGCATCAGGACTTGTTACACTATAGTTTCCTTAAAATCCTACCCTCATTCAGGAGGTAGGTGACTTCTTGTAATACTCTCCCACTAAAGAGCAGAGTGCTCTGAAACGGACTGTTTGCCTTTCACAGCAACTGTCACATAAAAGTCACAAGGCTTTTATGGAAAAACCTCAGTTTTCAGAGAAAGATCCCACTATTTGTGACATGACTTGACTGCTAAAGGGATTTCCCTCTCACCTGAGAGAGTACAAACTATTCAGTTTTCCTCAACCTGCAACCAAAAGACAATTGAGAGGTTTTCTTGGACTTGCAGGATGTTACAGATTCTGAGTTCCAAATTTTTTCTTAATGGCCTCGTCATTGTATGAGTCTACTAAAAATGCTGTACCGGAGGCTTTACCTTGGGAAGACAGTCATGAGCAGACTTTTAGCCAAGTGAAATTGACTTTACAACAGCCTTCAGCTTTATAAATTCCAAATTACACTAAACCTGTTACCTTGTTCATTTATGAACGTAACTGTCAGGCATTAGGAGTTCTTAGTGAAGAACATGGGGAAAAACATAGGCCAATTGCATATTATATCCCAGAATTAGACCCAGTAGCTAAGGCATATCCTAGTTGTTTAAAAGCCGTAGCAGCAGCAGCCAAGCTGTAAAAGCTTCATCTGATCTGGTTTTAGGAAATGAACATAATTTGCAAGTCCTACATGTTGTGGAAAGTCTACTAAATTCCAACAAAACCCAATATTTTTCAGTAAGTAGACTAACATCTTATAAAATACTTCTCCAATTTCCTAGTCTTTGTCTAAAATGCTCAGTATACATAACCCACCTACTCTGTTACCTCTGCCTAACAATGATGAAGACCATAATTGTGTAAGGATAGTGTCAGAAATACTTACTTTTCCTGTTGACTTATGAGATGTTCCATTGGGTAATATTGAATTAAAACTTTTTATTCATGGGTTCTATGCCAAAAACTCATAAGGAAAATATCAGGCAGGGTGTGTTGTTGCCACTTACAATAAATAAATAGGGAATGGAATTCTTCCTCAATTTAAGTCAACTCAACCTACAGAGCATTTTGCCCCCACCCAAGCTTGTCATGTAAGTAAATACAAATGAGTAAATCTTAATACGGATGGCAGATATGCTTTTGGAGTAATTCACAATTTAGACATAATATGGAAACTATGAGAATTTCTCACTTTTAGTGGGACGCCCATCAGAAATGGACTCCAAGTAGATAAACTCATTTTTGCTATCTTGTTACCATAATAGATCACCCTTACTAACACTGAAGCTCATACCTATAGATCTGAACCTATGTTGGTTCAGGGAATGATTTATCACATGTTTATGCTAAATCAGCTAGTGCTTAAACTGTTTGGATATGCAATCTGAATAAACTCCATAAGATTAATCCAAGCCAACTCCCTTGCGGTGACCTATTTAATAAGCAGTGCAATGTACCTGATTTGGAAAAACAAAATTTGTATCTTAAAAAATGTAAATTTAATGTTAAGTGCAGGCTCACAGATGGACTGGACAGGCCCCCTGGTTCTTCCTGAGTTTTTGAAGCTTCTGTTCTTAAAAGCTCTGCATTCCACAACTTTTCATTAAACAGACAAAATAATCTAAATTATGAAATAAGTACAGTTTAGGTGATTGTTCCAAAATTGCTAAAATGGTCTATAACAATGTTTGGCTTGTCAAACAACTTTAGGTGCTTTTTTTTTTTCTTATTTTCTGTTGCTCTAATCCTTTCCTTTTCCCTACAGGAAAGTCCATGGGACCATACGCAATGGATGGCTTTAGCTCAAGATTATGCTCTAACACAAAACCATTAATTGTTGAGTTAGTGAGTTAATGCCAAAAAATCAAGAAACTTACACTGATGCCAGTGCCTCTCCACATTCCCAATGACAATCACTTTGAAACTCCAAGGGAAGACTAAAAAGCTATCCTTGATATTCTAAACACTGCTGCTACTTGTTTTCCTGCATTCACTAAAAACACCACTCTATTATATTTTAATAATCTGATTATTACCAAATATAGAAAATAAATCCAAGTGATGCCTGAAAAAGGTATGTTGTGCTTCCTGACGTCACATACTCAAGATCTGGGAATCATCTATGTGGTTACAATTATTTGCTTGGATTAAATTCAGTTGGGTCTCTTTTGACTAAATGTGGAGATGTGTATATATATACATACACACACATATGCACACTAAATGTGGAGATATATATCTCCACATTTATATATATACGTCTCCACATTTATGTGTATATATACACACATACACACACATAAATGTGGAGACATACATATATAGAGGGATATATATGTATATAGAGAGGAATATATAAATGTGTGTGTATATATATATCCACATTTAGTGTGCATATACATATGCTCTTACAACCTAACACTTACAGGGAGCCATACAAAAGTGAATTTCATACCAGCCCTTGTTCAGGAACTATGCAGATTTATGAGCAAACAAATCTGACTCCTGCTCAAATGCAACTAGGTGACCCTCTTTTCCAATCTCTGATGGCCTATATTGGATCTGCAGAAAATCTGCATATTTCATTTTTTACCTCCTCTTTGGTTTGGATCTTGCTATTTGACTTAGCTCACTCCTGCTTTCGAATAGCTTTCCCTGAAAATTCTCTTAATGGGCAAGTCTTACGATCAGAAGCCAACACAATCAATAACCAAAATTATCAGTAGCATTGAAATAGACAAAGATGAGCTAGTTTCCACTGGGGAAAGATTCTAAGGAGGTTTCTGGGGGCTTGCTCTTAGAGTAGTGGGGTACCAGTTGTATGAAATTTAAAGCTAATCTCTAAATTGAGAAAAATTGGATTTTCAGTGTATTAGTGTGTTTTCATGATGCTAACAAGGACACCCTGAGACTGGGTAATTTATAAAGGAGACAGGTTTAATGGACTCGCAGTTCCACATAGCTGGGGAGGCCTCACAATTATGATAGAAGGCAAATGAGGAGCAAAGTCACATCTTACATGGCAGAAGGCAAGAGTGTATGTGCAACGAAACTTCTCTTAATAAAACCATCAGATTTTATAGTGAGATTTATTCACTATCACAAGAATGGTTAATAGTGAATAGTAAGGCTTATTCACTGTTATGAGAACAGCATGAGAAAAGCCCATGATACAATTACCTCTCACTGGTCCTTCCCATGACACATGGGAACTATGGGAGTCAAACTCCATGATTCAATTACTTCCCACCAGGTCCCTCCCATGACACATGGGAATTATGGGAGTCAAACTCCTTGATTCAATTACCTCCCACCAGGTCCCTTCCATGACACATGGGAATTATCTCAGCTACAATTCAAGATGAGATTTGGGTGGGGACACAGCCAAATCATATTGTTCAGCTACTCAAACCTCCTATGGTTTCAGGTGGGTAAAAGCCACTTTCTGAAAGATAGAAAGTAACATATGTGTTCAATAGAAACACTTAAATATCATGCAGCTTTAGATCTTTTTACTCAAGGTAGGAGCCTATGTTTGGCATTTAACAAAACTCAGTGTTATACTTCTCTCTCCCCTGATTTTGTTACTACAGAAAACTTAATTATTAATAAAAATGTGGCTGGTACTGCTGTTTCCTTAGACACTGCCAACAAACACATTAAAGAAACCTCCCAAGAGAAAATAACACGTTAAATGTTTACAGGAACAATTAGCATTTGGTTTGCAAATATCCTAAATAATGGATGGCAAGCTTGGGATTTCCAAAGGTTTCTAATCTTTTTATTTATTCTAGTTAGGTCTCCAGGTTATTATGACTTGTGTTACCAGGGTAACAGTTAAAATGGTTACCTCTTTAAATTAGACCATGTTACAACCACGGTTCTTAATCTCTATCATACTCCAAATAATGACAATGACCAATTAGACACTAATGCTGTTGAACTGCCTACACTGCCTGAGCTTTGGTTTGTTTAACATGGTTTGGTTCATTTCATAAAAACTCTTGTTAAGAAATACCCCTTTGTATTTTGATGTTATCTTTTTGATAGTCATGATAATAGTCCCTCTTGTGTTCTATAGCCTCTCAAGTCTTAAATGTTTTGTGTGCAGCCATCCATTGAGAGTTAAATGGTTTCACTTTGACTAGGTCAGCAAGAACAGAAAGAATCATTCAGCTGGTGTTTAGCTGTGACTTGTGAACTCCATGCTGACATCAAAGAGGACTTGTGAACTTCATACTAAGACTACATAACACTTGTGAATTTCATATTGAGACAAAATAAATCATTTACAAAGGTGACAGCGAGTAAAGTCAATGCCTAAAGTTTGGTCAGTCTCTCTAAATCGAGAGGCTGAGCAAAAGGAGTGGATTGTTAAATCAAACTGAAATCTGGCCCGAGAAAGTATTCTTATTCTTGAGTCCTTATGGATGAACTGTAACCTAATTTAGTAGATAGGCATACTCCTAACTGAGGAGGATGCTTCTATCCCAGCAGCCATACTCACAGAGAGCCACTGTTCAAACTGTGGTCAAATAAGGCAAATGCTGAGCTATAAACAATCTGGCTGTTTCTGTACCTCACTTCCATTTTCTGTACAACACTATCATTTTTCTGTATATAAATTTGCTCTGACCACATGGCATCCTTGGAGTCTCTCTGAATCTGCTTTGATTCTGGGGGCTACCTGATTCTCAAATCTTATTATGCATTATGTATTTTGCTTAATTAAGCTGTGTTAAATTTAAATTTTAAATTTTAAACTAAATTTAACATTGCCAAATTCACAACCTTTGGAAAGTTACCAGAAATCTTTCACATAACTACTCCTTAACCACTTTCACCTTCATCAGAATATAATCTTAAGCACATATTTGAGAACAGCTAAAAAGAGTTTTCAAAATTATTTCTAAAAACCAGTTTCTTCTTGGAAATAAGTAGCATATTCCAAGTAAAATCTAATCTATCAATAGCAGTTTTAATATCATGTTCCTTCAAAGATACCTCATTAACTTTTTAAATAGTTAAATGAGGAAACAGTATGGCAACAGTGAAAATTGCATAACTTTAATGAGAGACTCATTAATACAGGCATATATTATCTATCTAAAAGGCTGATGTAAATACCAAATTCATATAAATAAAAATCACTGTCATCATTTAAATGTTCTATAAGTATAATTTTATAAAAGAATTCTCTCTTTATAAAATAGATGTGTAATACCTCTACTCATGCCCCCTACTCTTTAGATAGCGATTTTGGTGTTATATCTAAAATAACAGTTTGCACTTACATTGCATCCTAAGGTGTCATATTTTCTTACTGAATAATATGGCATGTCTAAACGCTTTAATATTTTTCCTAGTTGAGTATTTTCCTAGTTAGTATTATTTTCTAAAACACCGTTTCTCTAAAACAAACATGTTATGCCATAATTGAAGAAATATGCTATCAACATACCTCAACTTCTAAAATATGACTCCCACTATAAAGATGAAACTCCTTTTGTAAAGTAAGCAATACCCTTTTTATATACTTACTTTGAAAGTTTGAATTTTTCTAAGATTTTCCTTGTTTCAAGAAAAATATTCTCTTTTCTGTGCTCAAATTACTAAAAACATCTATTTTATGCTTTAATTCATATGGGTAGCACACTAGGTAGTTACTTCTAGCATCTGTTTGTTACAAAGCTCAGTGTACCCTTAAGGCATGCCCTTCATGAACATTGAACATAAAAAACACTGTTATTAAATTTGGCGGCATAGCTGAGAGCAGTGGCTCACGCCTGTAATCCCAGCACTTTGGGAGACCGAGGTGGGTGGATCATCTGAGGTCAGGAGTTCCAGACCAGCCTGGCCAAAGTGGAGAAACTCCGTCTCTACTAAAAATACAAAAATTAGCCGGGTGTGGTGGTGAGCACCTGTAATCTCAGTTACTTGGGAGGCTGAGGCAAGAGAAATGCTCGAACCCGGAAGGCAGAGGTTGCAGCCGAGATTGTTCCATTGCACTCCAGCCTGGGCGATTGAGCGAGACTCCATCTCAAAAAAAAAAAAAAAAAAAAAAAAAAAAAAAAAAAAAAAAAAAAAAACAGAAAAAACAGAGAAAACAAATTGGCCCCTGCATGAATAATACAGAAATCATGAATTTAAATTATTACTGATATCCAGAGAAAACAGGAATATCTCAGCCTTTAAACAAGAATTCCACTTTATTTCTAGAAAATGAAATTATTAAGTTGTAAATCAGAGCTGTGCCAGGGCACGAAGCTATTCTTGATCTTCAAACAACGCTACAGAATTTCAGAAATACCGATTTATGTTGTATCTCCCCTCCAGAGAATCTTAAGTTTACTTCTGCAAGGCAATGAAAACCTTTTAAATGATATGTTTGGCATTTTCTTATTTTATAAACAGGCAGAATAAAATATGTAGCAGGTCCTGAAATATGCACCTGACCTAGACTATGTGAGTAGATGGATTCATGAACTACCATCAAGCACTATAATTTAACACAGCTTCAGGGCAAAGCATGCTTTTTTAATGATGTTACCTAATTTAAACAATTTTTTTCTCAAACTGCAAATGTTCCTACTATGCTTTTTGCTACTTTGGAACTGGAATTGTACCAGATTCTATAGACTGCATGTCTAAAAAAGTCACTGAGGTGTGGAAAATATGACTGTTATAATCATTTTTTATGTCGTTAACCTTGCCTGTAATGCTATCTTTCTTCCCGTTTCTATCAAAATTGAACTAATTGTTCAATGGTTCAATTCACTGTGAGAATATAAAGCATATAGGGGGTTCTTAGGGTCAGAATAACCTGAGTTTTGATTACCTTTTGTCTACATGCTTGCAATGGGGAAAGTACAACCTTCGGCATCTTATTTCGCCTCTCAGAGCCTCGGTTTTCTGAGTTGGAGAGTTAAGCCCCTACTCACCATCATGAGTATGTGTCTAAAGTCTGCAAAACTTAAAATCTGTTTTGCTCAGACTCATACAGCCCCAAATATCTGAATCTACTTTTCTTTTATATTTCCACCTCTTAATCATTGATTTGATATGGGAAACAAGGGGTCCTTTACAACTTCTCAGAGCAGAGTCAATCAGGAAACAAACTTTTATTTGCTTAATCCATGAATATTTAGGGCCTCTCTGTTACAGTGACTGAAATTAGATTCTTACCAGTATGCTTATATGTTACATAAAAATTATACAGCTGGACAAAGCAAGAGGGAAGCTCACCAAATCAGGTTCTTGCATGTACTCTCCTGTTTCCTCCTATTTCTCTGTCTCTTCCCTTTATCTGTTCTGATTCTCTCTTGCTAAAAACTGACTTATCCCATATGGCTGGAAACAGTCATGGATGATGCCAGAGTTCCATCCTCAGAATTTCTTAACTCTCCAAACCTCAGTTGACTTTCTGTTAATTGGAGTTAATAAGATTAATAATATTTATTTAATGAAAAGAAGCAACATGTAGAGTATCTTGCTTCTTTGGCCTGGAGAAGCTTTTTGTCTAGCAAAACTGTCACATTAAGATAAATTGAAAAATTTGCTATTGACAAAAAAATAAATAAATTCCCTGTCTTATTCTTTCTCAAAAATAAAATCTGAACATTTTTTAGATTTTAATAACATTGAGTTAAATTAAATGCTGATATTTTAAGATGCTACTCTTATAATTGTCATTACTATATCCTACATTAATACATTAATATTCAATTCAACCCTAAAAATTTTATATACTGCAGTAGTGAAAAACTAAAATATCTACTACTGGAGAACAGAAAAGATTTCTGCAGAAATCACAGTGAGATGTGAAAAGGTCTCAACATCTTTGCATATGAAAGCACAGACAACAGTATATGGTCATTTTATCACCAAATTATTTGATGTAATATTAAATTATCAACTTTGGTATTGTCCTTTTGTTCAGGACTAGAATGTATTCATGAGCTTCACTCACATTATAGAAAGATTGAATTACATATTTTAGTGAAACAAAAAATTTCCTTCTATCTGAGTGCTTCAATCCATCACGGCTCTACACAGCTCTGAATACCTACTGAGAAAGTTGAGCTCAAAAGCACAGTGACTTGAAGAAAATATTTAAGTGGTAGTAAATATTCAAGAGAGTCTCCTAAATGACTTAGGTGGAATGAAATAGAAATATGAGAAAGTGTAAAATGTTCTTCAGGCAACCTTGAATACATTAATTTTGTGGGTGGAGAATTAGGCTTACAACATATACATATAGATATGGATGTATATGGATAAGTCATACTCAGAGTTTCTTAAATTCAATTCTCTAAACTTCAGTTGGCTTCCTATTCCTATAGGTTGGTGCAAAAGTATTTGCAGTTTTGGACCATGAATTTTAAATCATTATATAAGAACTAGGTTCAAACACATCTTTACTAATCAAAATAGGAACCATTACAGTCAACACATTTTTTGCCAACAACAAGAGTAAACTTGTTTACTCCTGTAGCATAAAAACCCATGCTTTGGGATTTGATGAACCCTTGGAAAGCATTTTCTGCATTCTGCTGGTTGTGGAAGCATTTTCCCTGCAAAAACTTGTTGAGATGCTTGAAGAAGTGATAGTCAGTTGGTGAGAGTTCAGGTGAATATAACGGATGAGGCAAAACTTTGTAGCCCAATTCATTCAACTTTTGAGGCATGTGGTTGGGTATTGTGGAGAAGAATTTGGCCCTTTCTATTGACCAATGCTGGCTGCAGACATTGCAGTTTTCAGTGCATCTCATCAATTTGCTGAGCATAATTCCCAGGTGTAATGGTTTCACTTGGATTCAGAAAGCTATAGTGGATCAGACCAGTAGCAGACCACCAAACAATGACCATAACCTTTTTTTAGTGCAAGTTTGGCTTTGGGGAGTACTTTGGAACTTCTTCTCAGTTCAATCCCTGAGCTGGTTATCACCAGTTGTATAAAATCCACTTTCCATTGCACATCACAATTCGATCAATAAATGGTTCATTGTTGTTGCATAGAATAAGAGAAGATGATACTTCCAAACTGCAATTTTTAAAAATTTTTGCTCAGCTCATGAAGCACCCACTTACCGAGCTTTTTTACCTTTCCAATTTGCTTCAAATGCTAAAAGACCACAGAGTGGTTGGCATTGAGTTCTTTGGCAACTTCTCCTGTAGTTGTAAGAGGATCAGCTTTGATGATGAGGAGTGTAGTGGCCAGCCATCAGAAGCTGACTATGACCAATTGAGAGCAATCATCGAAGCTGATCCTTTTACAACTACAGGAGAAGTTGGCAAAGAACTCAACGTCTACCATTCTCTGGTCTTTTAAATTAAAATCTTAAAGTTATTTTTAATGCTCATTTACTATCTGGGTCTTTTCCAATTAAGAAAGGGTTGTGATATGTTTGTTTCTAAAATTGTGGAATTTTTCTTATCTATAAATGCTCATATCTGATAGTTCAGGATTTCTTGCTTTTTAGGGTTTTACTGAAGTTTTAGGTTACTAACAATGAGAATTTTAGTTAACGTGTAATTCTGTATACAAAATATGCCAGAAAAGGTAATGTTATTAGCGAAAAGAAAAATAATTTTGTCTAATTCAGAAATTAGCCAAAAGATAGTTCAAATTGCAGATAAAAAGGTTATTTATGAAAGAATGTAGTAAGGAACCATTAAGTAGGAGAGAAAGAGGTGGAAAAAGTTTAAATAATAAAAATTTTTTTAAAGCTGACATAAAATTGTAGGCATTTGGCTAATTAACATTTTCATAGTTAAAGCTCGTAGTTTTAATTCAAGTAAAATAAGAAGTATTGTAAAACTAATGTGTTGGCAATTTGGCAATTTTAAAAAATATATAGTTAAGGCTCTTATTTGGCTCTGTGAATATTATTTTGTTCCCTGTGCATTTCTAGCAAGCCATCATTTGTTTCATTTATCTGGAATTCCTAAGCTACCTTTCTGAAGCCCACAGGAATTAATGGACACACTAGCCTTTAAACCTTAAACTAGCTTTCTAGATTTTAAGCTTCTTGATACTTTAAATGTGTCAAGTATGCTCTCATAAACAGAATTTGAGTCATATTTCTTTCTCTCTGCCTACTTCCTCCAACATTTGTAAACTATGGTACATACGTTGCTTCATAATCTGTCAGAAACAAAACATTGATTCATTCCTTTTAACCCTCACCATGGGTTAAAGAGAATATTGCCAGGGGGCCTTCCTCTTCTAGAAGGACATCATTTGTTAGGTCCTTTTTCAATGGTTTAGAGTAAAAGAAGCAATGAATAGAAATGTATCCTCTGTGATAGGCTCTATAGCAAATTCTACTGTAAAGGCTACAGTTACACAACAAACTTTCAATTCTCTTGTGAAAGTTATGATAGAATTGGCTGAACAGAAGAGTGTTTGTGCAGTTGCTGGCACTTGTGGCCTATGGAGAAATACATCAAATGAAGATTATAGAAATTCAGTGGTAGGGGATTAACAAAGAGACTGCTTACTTAAGTGAGGAAACTCTATCTAGCTCATTCATTGATCTATTTGATTTTAGAAAGTTTGGTTTATGGAGACCTTGGGTAAGGAGACTACTCTGAACTCTTGCTATTATTCTCCCAATAGTCATAATAATAGTCTCCCTAGTGCTCTATATTCTCTCAAGGCTTTAAATGCTTGCATGCAGCCATCTCTAGAATGTCAAATGTTCTCTCTTCAAATGAAATGACAAGAGCTGAAAGAAATGTGCAACCATGAGGACACCATAACATATAATAACATGCTGAGACTGGAAACTCAAAATGATGGTAACTGAGAGTGGTGCTAAGGTCCTACATTTTGGTCACACTCTCACCTAAGTAAGAGCCTGAGTAAAAAGGGGGAATTTTTTTAAACAAAATCCTGGGACACCATGGTTTTGGACTAAGCTCATATACTAGGCCCCAACAGACCAAACCAAACCAAAAATAGAGTTGCTTCTGCTAAGATTTTAAGGAAACACATAAATTCTAGAACAGACCAGGTTTTGTTTTTTCTTCCTGCAAATCTTTATAACAAACATTCCTGAACATAGTATTAGATATGAGTTCTAAATTTCCCTTCAAAGAATCAATATGTCACTATGTTCAGTTCTTTGCCTTCTACTTTTAAACATAACTTCCTCATAAAGCAACCTTTTTTGATCACCTGCTCCACCCTGACTCATTCCAATTACTGGCGCCACCCTGACTCATTCTGAGCACCTGCTCCACCCTTATCCATTCCACTATGACTCTCGCCAAACCACTCATCCCATCACTCTCTTTAAATTAGCCAATCGAATTAGTTTACCCTGTGCTGTCTAATCCTAGCCAATAGGGGAATGACACAGCAGCAGGGGCCACATTCGTCCCAGGGATAAGAAGCCCTTCCCCTCCCTTTTCCAAATGTGTGCTCACCATTGCTCCATCTTTGAGGGTGCATGCTTCTATAGAAGTACATTGCCTTGCTGAGAATTAAAAAGAAAATTTTATATTTGAGTGCTATTTCTTTTGCAGCACAGAAACTTTATAAGAATTTGGGGGCTCATCCGGGATTACATTTCCCCTCTAGGGGTGGCCTCTGGTTCTCTCTTGAGGAGGCATGCCCCACCTCCTTATGGTGGCCTCAGGGGTGAGAAATCAGGACCCACCCAGTGTGAGGGATAAACCGCGCTCTCAGCAATGAAAAAGAAACTGGCCAGCAAACAAGGGTAAAGGATCCTCAGATACTGCAGCGATGACTCTGTGCACAGACCAAGAAAGGAGAAGCCACAGGAGCCGGTAAAGTACTTCCTTGGTGGCCAAATTCTGAAGAACTGAATGTGTGTGTGTGTGTGTGTGTGTGAATGATCACAAACAACCCTGCTTGCGGTGTTGTTCACGTGGATGGTGACAAGTCCTACTTCTCGACGGAGTGAATGGGTTCTTTCTGCGAGTGAGAAGTGTGCAAAGGACCTTAAGAGAGGGAAAGGGGGGAAACAAGTCAAACTTCCAGGACAGGCAAGGCAAGACACCCCTGGTTTGAGAGGTTGAGCCTTCCAGGGAAGACAAGGCAAGACATCCCTGGTTTGAGGGGTTGAGCCTCACACAAAACCCCCCTTTTCTTTCTTCTTGGGAGAAGAAAGTATCTCCACTCCGGCTGGTCCTTCCTCTAGGGGAAGGGGAAAGAGAGGGGAAAACAGCAGCGTAAGCAGTTGGCAGAGACAGGGAAAGATCAGCAGAGAGGAAAGGGAGACAGAGAGAAAGAGATGGTGTCAAGGAGAGAGAAAGAGAGAGGCAGAGAGAGGAAGAGACAGAGACAAAGAGGGAGTCAAAGAGAGATAGGAAGAGAGAGACAGAAAGTCAAACAGAGAAAGAGAGAGAGAGATAGAAGGAGTAAAGAGAAAACAGTGTACCCTATTCCTTTAAAAGCCAGGGTAAATTTAAAACCTATAATTGATCATTAAAGGTCTTCTCCATAACCCTATAACACTCCAATACCACCTTGTTGTCAGTGTAAACAAGGGCAGAGCCTGAGAGCACTGAGGCCACTGACAACCCGTAGCCTTCCTAATAAAAAATCCTTAACCCAGTAACCTGTGGATGATCCAAATACATTGGTTCTGTAGCAACAACTGCTTTGCTAACAGAAGAATGAGGCTATTCTGTTAAAAAAAAAAAAAAAAAAAAAAAAGATGATTCAACATTAACCACTAAAAATTCCCTTAACCCAGCAGGTTTCCTACCAGTGTATCTAAATCTGAATTAACTACTATGCAAAGGTCCAAACAGACCTAGGAGGAACTCCCTTCAGGACAGGACGATAGATGGTTCCTCCCAGGTGACTGAGGTAAAAAGACAAAATGGGTATGCAGTAATTGATAGGGAAACTCTTGTAGAAGCAGAGTTAGGAAAATTGCCTAATAACTGTTCTGCTCAAACATGTGAGCTGTTTGCATTCAGTCAAGCCTTAAACTACTTACAGAACCAGGAAGGAACCATCTATACCATTTCTAAGTTAATTTGGACTAAACGAGGTCTTATTAATAGCAAAGAATAATTGAAATCCCAGACTTACAAGGTTTTCAACAAAAGTAAATTTTGCTAAAAGTTAACAGTGTAACATGTATTATCCTAACTTCTAATCTTGTGGCCTTAGGCAGTCTAGTCCACAGACATGAAGGAAGTTCTTTTTAGAGAAGGATGGGAAAAAAAGTGGGGGGAGGGGAATAATTTATATAAAAAGAATGTTATATGGTAAATTCTTGCCCTAAAATAAATAACTAGTTGTTTAAAGAAAGGGATGTTTGCAGCAAGTCAGAAGGTTGAGTCATGTTGAAGATTGTTAAGTCATGAAAAAATTATAAAAGGGAATTTATGCAAGAAATATTGTATAATTTAAAAGTAATTCGGCCTCCTGATGGTAAAACTATTGAATAAACAGTTTATGTGCAAGGTGTGGAAGAAAAGTAAAATATACTTTTGGAAAAAGGATTTAAGGAGGAATAAGAATGTGGATTTTTACCTACAATTAAAAGGTTAAAAAATTTTGTTTTAAAGGCTTAAGCAAGCTTTAAAATGTCAATTGTAAATGAAATTCTGTGTCTGAACCCATTGGCTAAAGTTAAAGGGGTGTCATCCAGTCTTTCTGTGAACTGGACATTAAAATAAAAGCAAAACAGGTTTTTCTTAAAGCACTAACCTGCTCTTTAACAAAAATTATAAAAAGTTAAAGAGTCTATAAAAATCTTACCTTATGGTCAGACGTTAAAATTGGATAAATACATCTATAAGGTTTTATTAAAATTGAGTTTAACATTAGTAACACACTAATATAAAGGTGACATTTAGCTTATTTGGTATAAAAATCATACAGGAAGCATTATCAAATATAAAATGGTGTTTGGCTTTCTTTGGTATAAAAGCTAATGAAAATAGATGCTAAAGAAAATTTCTCAGTAAGAAGGCACACAGACTAGAAAGTCCACTGCTGAGGTCCCCACATTTAAAACAAAAGATCAATTTCTTAGAAATTATATACTTGGTTTATCTTCCACTTTCCTTTCCCTCAAAATTAGAAGTCTTTTGGCACAGGTACCAACCCTAGAATTTCCGGTAAACCAGCACCAGTCTGAAGATCACGTTCTCATCAAAGAGTAGAAAGAAGGCAAATTTGAGCCAACCTGGGAAGGACCCTACCTTGGGCTGCTAACCACCAAGACTGCTGTTTGTATAGCGGAAAGGGGATGGACTCATCACAGCCAAGTCAAGAAAGTGCCGCCCCTTTCAGAGTCATGGGCCACAGTCCCAAGGGAAAACCTTACCAAACTAAAGCTAAGAAAAATTTAACTCTTTCATCTATTCTATTACTCTTTCTTCTTTCCTTGCTCTATTGCTGACCGTCTAGTTATTAACATAACCAAGTCAATTTTGCCTCAAACTATTGCATTTGATATTTGCCTTGTTATACCCTATGGGGACTTGCCAAGTCAAAGACATTTCTCTGCTTAAGAAAAGTACCTCTGTACCCCCGACTCTCCTTAGACTGGGCATTAGTGAATTGGGACCATTTAATCCAGGAAGATTTCAATAAAGATCCCAGTGTCAACCAGGAATCTTGCTGCCCCGATGTAGAGCTTTTATGCCGTAGTTGGTCCAACCTTCTGTGGACCACTAAAGAGCAAGAATGGACTGCCCCAACTGGTTTTTGTAATTTCCTAAAACCACACATTCACTTTACCAGAAAGACAGCCCCTCCCCCGCAACTCTCAGCTAAACCAGTACAATCCTACACAGGTTATTATCACAAAACCTCAAAGTTCTTCCCCTTTTCTAGGCCACTTCCCTTCTTTAAGACGGTTTTATGGTATAGGGGCTGAGGTTTCAGGGACAGACCCTATTGGATTTTTTGAAATGTGTTTATTTGATCCCCCCTGCCTGCACCTTCCTCTAAGCATTCTTCCAAAACCTCTCACAACGGAACAATTGCTTCTCCTCCATCCAATGTTAAGACCAAGATAGCTATCGTAGAAGTTAAAGACTTAAAACAAACTTTGGCAATTAAGACAGGATACCAAGATGCAAATGCCTGGTTGGAATGGATCAAATATTCCATCTACAGGTTAAACAAAAGTAATTGTTATGCTTGTGTTCATGGCAGGCCAGAGGCCCAGATTGTCCCTTTTCCACTAGGGTGGTCCTCCAGTCGACTGGGCGTGGGCTGTATGGTAGCTCTTTTCCAGGATTCTACAGCCTGGAGTAACAAGTCGTGCCAAGCTCTCTCTCTGCTATATCCCAAAGTCTGGCACCTTGCAGGTCAGCCCCAGAGGGCCATCCAGCTTCCATCTCCCAACACTAAGTTCACTTTGTGTCTCTCACAACCAGGAGGAAACTTACTGTTCCTTGGAAACATGAAGGGATGCACTGAGCTTAAGAATTCTCAAGCACTTATCAATCAGTCAGCCCTTGTTCATTCCTGAGCAGATGTATGGCGGTATTGTGGTGGACCTTTACTGGACACTCTGCTGAATAACTAGAGTGGCACTTGTGCTTTAGTCCAATTGGCTATCCTTTTCAACCTGGCATTTCATCAACCAGGGGAAGGAAAATAAGACATTGTAAAGCAAGAGAGCCCCTTATGGGTCTTTCGGCTCTCACATCTATTTAAATGGAATTGGAGTCCCATGGGTAATACCAGATCAATTTAAAGCCCAAAATCAAATAGCTGCAGAATTTGAGTCAATATTTTGGTGGGTGACAATTAATAAAAATGTAAATTGGATAAACTACATCTACTACAACCAACAGCAATTTATTAACTATACTCCAGATGCTTAGTGTAGTTAATAAATTGCTTTTGGTTGTGGTAGATGTATACATGCTGTTAAAGGAATAGCTGAGCAATTAGGGGCTGCTAGCCAGATGACTTGGGAAAATAGGATAGCCTTAGACATGATATTAGCAGAAAGAGGAGGCGTTTGTGTCATGATTAAAACTCAATGCTGTACCTTCATCCCAAACAACACTGCCCCTGATGGAAGTATAACAAACGCATTGTAAGGTCTGACTGCTCTGTCCAATGAGTTATCCAACAACTCACAGGTAAATGACCCCTTTACAGGATGGCTAGAAAAGTGATTTGGTAAATGGAAAAGTATAATAGCCTCAATTCTTACCACCCTCACAGCCGTAATGGGTGTAATTATTCTTGTCAGGTGCCGTGTCATATCATGCATCCATGGTTTGGTGCAGAGGCTCATAGTGCAGAGGCACTTATTAAAACCTCCCTTAACTGTCCTCCACCTTACCTAGAGAAGATTCTTCTTTTTGAAAATCAAGGAGAACAGCTAAGCCAGGACATGTCAAAGAAGTTTGAAGAGAAAGAGATGTAAGGAAAATGCAAGAGGAGAGAATTATTAGATATGAGTTCTAAATTTCTCTACAAAGAATCAACATGTAGTATGTACAATTCTTTGCCTCCTACTTTTAAACTTAACTTCCTCATAAAGCAACCTTTTTCAATCACCTGCTCTACCCTGACACATTCCAATTACTGGCTCCGCCCTGACTCATTCTGATCACCTGCTCCACCCTTATCTGCTCACTTGACTCCTGCTAAACCACTCATCCTGTCCCTCTCTTCAAATTAGCCAATTGGAATTAGTTTAGCCTGTCCAGTCTAACCCTAGCCAATAGGGGAACAACACAGCAGCAGGGGCCAGGTGCCTCAGGAATAAGAACCCCTTCCCCTCCTTTGTCCAAGTGTGCGCTCACTATTGCTCCATCTATAAGGGCACACCCTTCTATAGAAGTACATTGCTTTGCTGAGAATTAAAAAGAAAATTTCATATTCAAGTGCGATTTCTTTTGTGAAACCAAAACTTTATAACAATAGGTATGCACCCCTTGAAGTTTCCATTAAATCTTTTAACCAAATTCATTTCCTTTCACCTGGAGACCATCAAGCTTCAGATGATCATGCAACAAAGGTTCCAGCTAGTTCCAAGTGAAAACACCACCCCGGCCTTCAAGAAGCTACCCTGCCTCCACTAAACAGAGCAGGGTGAGAATTTTGTGATACACAATAGGTTAGCCAGCATGAAGCAGTTACAGAGGAAAGGCCATTGGTCCCACTGCCTCCTGAAAAGATGTATAGGGATTACATCTCTCAGGGGGAAATGACGTAGGAAAATATGGTCTGGAGACAGGGAATGCAAGGTAGATTCACACTTTAGCTATGACAGGAAATATCCACTCCATAGGGCATACACTGAGTAAATGACTTTGTAACTTTACTTCATCCTCTTCATTTACATAGGGTGTACACCAAGTAACCAATGGAATCCTCTAGAGGCTATTTGTGTAATGTAGCCCTTGAACCCGTATGGTTGGACCTGCCCCCACAGTGTGGAGTGTATTTTCATTTTCAATAACTTTCTGCTTTTGTTGCTTCATTCTTTCTTTGCTTTGTGCATTTTGTCCAATTCTTTAAGACACCAAGAACCTGGACACCCTCCACCAGTAACAGTATAACATAACCACATTTATTTAAGAACGTATTCCAATATCAAACGGCAAATTTCAACAATGCAAAAACCGCAATAGCTTTTGCACCAACTCCTAATTGGCATTAATAGGAAGATATATATGTATTTCTATAGACCAAGGAAACACGAAAGCTACAAGCAGTTGATTTTATGCCAGATGATCCAACATACAGTAAAGAAAGACAGTAAAATGAGAAGAAATAAGATTATAGCGAAAAATGTCTTTGATTTGCATAAGATTTGCCTTTTTAAGTCGACCAGTGACATTCTATAACTGGTGCAAGATTCTAAATTAATGTCTTTTATCTGAGTCTTTGATTGCACTTGGATTTTCAGTTTCATCTCCGATATAGATGGAGAATGCAAGTTGTAACTGATGTCTTTTAAAAAAAAAAGAAGAAAAGAAGAAGAAAGAAGAAAGAAGGAAGAAGGAAGAAGAAACCCAGATAAGCTGAAAATCCATTACTTGGATAAAATAGTATGTTGAGGTTGCAGGGAAAACATTTACACTAAAATCTGGAAGGACAGGTAAATCTAAAGAGACACAACCAAGATGTATGTACATGGAACAGAAGCTGGGATCATACCTTGGTAAAATACTGTCATTGTAATTTTTACAAATTGCTAGACACTGAATGTAGAGTGGAAACACTTCTGGGAGCTACAGTCTTGGGAGACCTACAAACTTGAGTTCTCACTGTAAAGATCAAAAGAAGGTTTCCGGGCTGGTTCTGTTGGGTGGTGGAGGTTGGGAGGGAGAGGGGCAGGCAATGGTGGGGGAAGAGAAACCACTGTGAAACATGTCCAGAACCTTCTCCATATCAAAGTCTAACTCTATAAGAAAAAGACTTTGCCAGAGCCTTATTCCTCTCACCACTTCTTCTTCTAGCCCTCCTATTTCATCTAAGTTACAGGGAGGTTGGGGGTGGGGGTGTGGCAGTATTAACAGGGGTCAGGGCTTGAAGGGTATACATTGAAAATAATACACATAGGGAAGCAAGTAGGAACAAGGGAAAAGAAAATGGTACCATTGGAAGAATACTTAGAAGGTCACAGCCCAGATACACAGACTCACTAAAACACAGATATATAACCTGAAGATTAGCAAATGCAAAGGGAAAAAAGAATGAACAAAACAAAACAGAACATACAAGAAATGTGGGGTGGGACACAATTGTTCATGCCTGTAATCCCAGCCCTTCGAGAGTCTGAGACAGGAGAATCACTTGAGGCCAGAAGTTCAATAACAGCCTAGACAACATAGCAAGACCACGTCTCTACAAAAAATATAAATAAATAAAAAATAAATTAGCTCAGCATTGTGGTGCATGCCTGTTGTCTTAGCTACTCTTGAGGCTGAGGAGGGAGGATCTCTTGAGCTCAAGAGTTCAAGGCTGCAGTAAGCTATGATTGTACCACTGCACTCCAGCCTGGGTGACAAAGCGAGATCCTGTCTCAAGAAAAACAAAACAAACAAAACAAACAAATGTGGAACTGTATAAAAAGTTATAAAATAAATCTAATTTAAATACCAGAGGAGAAGAGAAAAAGAGAAAGGAGCAGAGAAAATACTTGAATTCTTATAGTAACAATGGTCAAGAATTTTCAAAAAGTAATGACAGACATTAAACACAAATCCACAGAACTCAGAACACAAAACAGGATAAATACCGAACCTAGCCACATCATACTCAAATTGTATAAAACCAGAGAAGAGGAAAAATCTTGACAGAACCCAGTTTGCAGCGGGGGGATGAGACGAGTTTCAGAAGAAAACTCTTCTGTAATTGTTACACTGTTCCTACAAAGGCACCTTATACTGTTCCTCTATAGGCCTCTCATCTGAAACCAGGCATGTAAGAAGAAAATAACATGAAGTACTTAAAATATTGAAAAAAAAAATCTAGAATTCAATAAGCAGTGAAGTTGTCTTTTAAAATGAAAGAAAAAATAAATATTTTTTGAAAACAAAAATTGAGGTATTTATCACCAGCAGATGTGCCTTGCAAGCAATGTTCAAAGAAGTTCCTGAGGGAGAAGAAAATAATATAGGTCTGAAATTTGGATCCTCATAAAGAAAGGAAGAGTGTTGGACAAGGAATAAATGAAAAATAAAATCTCTTATTTTTCATATTCTTTATTGACCTAAAATATTACCATTTGCTTAAAGTAATAGTAGTAATGATGAATTGTATGACTATAGTCAATAGATAAGCGAAGCACATGAGAAAAATATCACAAAGAGTGGAATGGTAGAATTGGTAACACTCTGGTATAAGGTAGACATATGAGGCAATATAGTGTTATTTAAAGGTGGACTTATGTTAATTTTAAAAGTATATTGTAAACTCTAGGGAAACCACGAAAAATTCTTAAGTATAATTGACAGAACTAAAAGGAGAAATAGACAAATTTATTACAGTTGGAGCCTTCAAAGTTTCTTTTATCAGTAATAAACAGATCAAACAGACAGAAAATCAGTAGATAGATGGAGACAGAGAAAGAGAAGAGGAGAGAGACAGGGATAATATGCAATAGTGGCTGTACCACTTACTAGCTTTGCTGTAATAGTTATGTGATTTCCTATTATCTAAAGTTCAGTCTTGCTTTCATAAAATAGGAATCATAGCAGTACCTAATGATGTGTAGGGTCATCTGAGGGCTAAATAAAATATTCTGGGTAAACTACTTACCAGAGTGCTTGACACAAAGTAAATTCTCAATGAAATATAACATCAGTATTCATATAAAAGCATTTTATAAATTTAATCCTAAAAATAAATGTCATTAATAATTGCTAACCTAAAAGCAATTATAACATTTTTCTACTCTCTTTTCAGCTTTATGACATTAGACTATTCAAGTTGCTCTGCTAGGCCCTTTCCCAAGAAGAATTAAAACACATTAGAAGAAAATAAATAAATGAGACAAAATATGAGTAACTAATATCTAAAATAGCTATTTGCCTTTAAGAACATGAAAGAAAAAATTATTTTGAAATAGATTGTTTTGCTTTAGAGTACTAATATTAGAAAATTTCCAAATATAACCTTAAAATGAATTAATATGAATTGCAAGTAACCTTCAAAATGTATATCTTTGCATCTTATCAGGATAATAAATAAATATTATTTAGAATTTAAGGAAAGCATTTTTCACAATAATTTAAAGAGGAATTTCTGTTGGATTTATTCCTTAAACCCAAAATAAAAGTGTTTTTGAAAAATTTCTTAACACCATAAATTTTAGCCTAATTAAACCTCTCAAGGGGAAATACAAATAATTCTTCAAGGAAAATGGTATCTCTTCTTAGCTTGGATATTTATTTCAGAAGTTTGCTTACAGTATGAAAAGGTAAGACAATGTTATGTGTCAAGCAAATGAACTTATACTTGAACACATTACTTACAGTTAAAACACAACATATATTATTTAAGCAATTGTAAGCTTGTTTCAGTAAAATTTAATGTTTTATTTTAAGATGCCAAAAATATTTAAACTGAATGGTTTTTAATTCTCTGCCTGAAAGTCAGACATATAATAGAAATAATGTAATAAGAGGAAATAAATATCAAATGTCACATTTGAATATTCACTTTGGATTAGTATCTTTCATAAATATATTTTTAAACTCATATAATTAATGAAATTTTCAAAATACATTTATTCCTTATTTTTGTACTAAGTCGAGTAATGTACTCTCACAACATAATGTTAACAAAGTAAGTGTATTTTGATAAAGACTACAGTAATCAAAAAATCTATTTTAGTAATGTCTGCAGTGCCTAAATTTGGTGTAAAAATCATTGGTTATTACTGCATCAATATAAGAATTGATAAGTTATATTTATGATCAAGCTGTTAGAAATATATTGACTTAGGTCTTTTTCTCATAAATTCCTAGTAAACGTTCTTAAAAATAGCAAATTCCTTTTAGTTTCTCTAAAATTTAACACTTCAAATTATACATTTGCCTTTCATTTGCTGGCAACATGGTGTATAATTCCTTTTCACTTTGATTTAAAATCCTGACAGCCTCACCAGGATTCTTGCTCAAGATCAGAAATAAAAGGCTTAGAAAATCATTATATTGTCAGAGCCCACACAAAAGGTAAAATGGAGTGAGCTTGTTGTGAATGATGGAGATACCAGTGGGATATTTGTCTATGAACCAGAATTCTCAAAAAGTATCAAATATGATTTGTCCTTCAAAACCATTTTCTCTTTTGAGAGAAAAACAAATCAAATAAAGAGATAAGTTTGATCTTCACTAGTAAGTTAAAAGAAACCATTTCTATTATCTTCTATTTGAAGAACTATAATAATACAATTGAATAGTTATATTTCTGAATAGACTGAAGGCCGTGCTTGAAATACGTGTTTCTCTCCAATGACCAATGCTTTGTTTGCTGGGTGAATGTCCTGAAACAAAGTCAAAATAAAATATAACTTTTACAACAAATAGAATTTTTAGAGTTCTATATTGGACACACAAAACCATACATATTAACAAGAACATAACAATAACAAAATAGTAACTTTTTAGCTTCAAGTGGAATTTTTGAGTAAAAAGTGCATTTTTAAAATTTACTAGATATTATCAAATTATTTACCAAATTGTACCAGTTATACTCCCATTATCACGGTTTAGAAATCTGTGTTTCTCCATAATTCTACCAAAGCTTAGTGTTAACAAATATTTTCACTTTTGCCTTTCTAGTGAGTGCAAAATAGTATCATTGCTTTATTTTGCATTTTCCAAATGTTCTAAATAATGATTCAACATTTATTCATAAAAAGTCACTCAGATTTTCTGTTACATATTTTTCTCATTTTTCTATTTTGTTGTTGAGTTTCTCATATTAATTATGAAATATTGTGTACTAGTCCTTTGTCACATATAGTGTTGTAATTATTTTCTCTTAGTCTGCAGTTTTTCTATTAAGTTTTATTGTATCCTTCAGGAAAACATTTGTTAATATAGCCAAATTATTACAAATATTATTTTAGGGTTGGAGACTTTGAGTCTTACTTAAGGAATGCTTCACTGCCATAGTTACATATTTTATTTTAAAATTTTAAACTTTGTTTTTCTCATATCTCTTTTATTTATCAGAAATTACTTTCAGTATGTTCTGCATGAGGTAGAATTTTAATATGTTTTTCCACATGTAAGAGCATTATTTCCTGCCCCATTGAATAATACATTCTTTATTCACTGATTTGCAATGCTTCCTAATTCATGGGATTGAAGTTCCATTTGTCCATGAGTCTGTTTCTGTAATTTTCATGAATTAAATTGTTCCAGTTAACCTTTCCCTGTGCCAGTACCAACCTGTGTGAATTGATAGAGCTTTGTAGTAGATTTTGACAGCAAGAAGCAAATTCCTCCTCGAATTCTGGATATATTTTATTTGCCTCATTCAGTACCATGTTCCAGCTTTCTCCATCCTATTCTATGGTTTTTATACAAACTAATATTGGAATCTTACTTGGTAGACTTAGTTTTAGAATAGTTTTGAATTTACGGAAAAATTGAGCAGATAGTATACATTTCCCATGTACCTTTTCCCTGCTCATAGTTTCACACATAATTAACATCTTACATTAGTGTGATACGTGTGTTACAATGAATGAATATCAATACATCATTATTAACTAAATTCATAGTTTACATTAAGATTAACTTTTTGTGTAGTAAAGCTCTATGGGTCTTGACAAATGCGTAAAAGCATGAGTTCACATTACATTATCATACAGAATAGTTTAAATGTCCTAAAATCCTCTGCTTCGTCTATTCCTCCCTATACCTTTATATCACTAGCAACAATTGATCCATTACTGTCTGTATAGTCTTGCCTTTTTCAGAATGTCATGTAGCTGGAATCATACAGTAGCCTTTACAGATAGGCTTCTATCATTTAGTAATGTACATTTAAGTTTCATAAATTTTTGGTGGCTTGATAATTTCTCTACATAGCTAAAAAATCCATTGTTTGGATGTACCATAGTCTGTTTATCTATTGAAAATTATTTTGGTTGTTTGAAGTTTGGGACAGTTATTAACAAAGGTATTATAAAGACTCTTATGCAGGCTTTGATGTGGATATGTTTTCAACTCAGGTAAATATCTAACAGAATGATTGATGGATCATATGTAAGACTATATATAGCTTTGTAAGAAACTGCCAAACTCTCTTCTAAAAGTGGCTGTATAATTTTGCATTCCCATTGACAATGAATGATAATTCATTTTGCTTAACATTTTTTGCCAGCATTGTATATTTTCAGTCTTGCTTTAAAAAAAAAAAAAAAGATTTTAGCCATTCTAAGGGGTGTTTAGTATCATGGTGTCTCACTGTTATTTTAAATTGCAATTCTCTAATGGCATATGATACTGAGCATTTTTTTCATATGCTTATATGCCGTCTCTGTCTGTTAGATATTTTGTTCATTTTTAATTAAATGGGGTCTTTTCTTGTTGTTGAGTTTTAAGAGTTCTTTGTATATTCTGAATATCACTCACTTATCAGCTATGTGTTTTGCAAATATTTTCTTCCAGTCTCTGGTATATATTTTTATTCTCTTAACAGTGCCTTGTGGAGTAGAATTTTAAAATTTTAATAAAGTTCAACCTACCAAATTTTTCTTCTGTAGATAGTGCTTCTGGTATTGTATCTAAAAAGTGATTACCAAATTCAGTCAACCAATACAGGTCACCAAATTCAACCTAATTTTTTTCCATATTATCCTCTAGAAGTTTTATGATGTTATATTTCACATTTAGGTCTATGATCCATTTTGAGTTAAATTTTGTGAAACGTGTAACATCTGGTCTATCTTCACCATTTTATATCTATTCTAGCACCATTTGGTGAAAAGACAGTTTTTCCTCCCTTGACTTGCCTTTACTCCATCAATGATGAGTTTGCTATATTTGGGTACATTTCTTCCTGGGCTCGTAATTCTATTCCATTATCTACCTGTATAGTCTTTCATCACTATCACATTGTACTGATTCACACTGATAGCTTTATCCTAAATCTTGGGGTAATATTAGTTTTACCACTTTTTTATTGTATTAGCTATTCTGGATCTGTAACATTTTCATATAAACTTTAGAGTCAACTTGTCAATATCTATACAATAACTTCTTTGTATTTTAATGAAAGTATAATGACTCTAAAAATAAAGTTGGAAATAACAGGTACTTTAACAATATTGTCTTCCTATCCAAAAATGGAATACCGTTCCATTTGTTTAGTTCTTTATAAACTTATTTTGTTAGAGTTTTGTTGTTTTTCTCATAGATGTCATGCATATCTGGTTCAAATTACACCTAAGTATTTTAATTTTTTGGTGCTAATATAAAGGATATTGTGTTTTTAGTGTCAAATTCTGTTGTTCCCTGCTGGTATATAGGAAAACGATTGACTTTTGTACATTAACCTTGTATCCTATAATCTTGCTATAGTCACTTACTAGTTCCATGAGGTTTTTTTGTTGTTGATTCTTTGGCATTTTCTACATAGTATCTGAGAATATAGAAGTTTTATTTATTTCTTTTCAATTGGTATACATTTTCTTTTCTTGTTTTACTGGATTATCTACAATGTTGACTAAGACTGCAGAGAGGGGGTGTCTTGCCTTATTCTAAAGGTGGAAATATTGTTTCCTGCCATTAAGTATGATGTTAACTGTAGACTTTTGTAAATTCTTTTAAAAATCATGGTTCTGAAGTTTCTCTGTATTCCTAGTTTACTTAGAATTTTTATTATACATGTATGTTGGAATTTATCAAACTCTTTTTCTGCATCTATTGACATATGATTTTTCTTTTTTAGCCTGTCAACATCATAAATTTCTTTAGTTGATTTTTGAATGTGGAATATTTTTATACTTGTAATACATGCTGCCTTGTCATGTATAATTATTTTTGTACATGTTGGATTTGATCTGCTAATATTTTGTCAAAGACATTTGCACATATGTTCATAAGAGATTGGTCTGTTGTTTTGCTTTCTTTTAACAACACCCTTATTTTGGTTTCAGTATTAGGATAATGTTTGCCTCATAGAATAATTTAAAAATTATTCCATCTGCTTCTACTTTCTGGAAGAGTTGCCATGAATGGATATAATCTCTTCTTTAAATGTTTGGTAGAATTCGTCAGTGAAAACTTCTGGGCCTGATACTTTTATATTTATTGAATGTTATTTAAAGTATTCTGCTATAATTTTTGAGATATAGTTTCACATATAGTTTCATATGACAGATTGTCAGGTATTTACCTATTCTTGCATGCCTAATTAAACTCTACATGATTATAACATGTCACACTATTTGCTAGTATTTTTTCATCTAAGTAAATTAAACTTTTTCTATAGTTATTTTCTTTATTAGCTTGCTATCCAGTTCTGATGTTAGTATTACCGAGCTTCATAAAGTTTGTACTCTACCTTTTCAAATTTTTGAAAAGTTTGTATAGAATAGATCTTATCAGTGCTTTGAAACTTTAGACATTTCACAAGTAAGACTGTCTGACTATAGTAACCAAAACAGCATGGTACTGGCAACAAAACAGATATATAAACTAAAGGAACAGAACAGAGACCACAGAAATAACACCACACATCTACAACCATCTGATCTTTGACAAACCTGACAAAAACAAGCAATGGGGAAAGGATTCCCTATTTAATAAATAATGAGACTAGGCCCCTTCTTTTCACCTTATACAAAAATTAACTCAAGATGGATTAAAGACTTAAAGGTAAAACCTAGAACCATAAAATCCCTAGAAGAAAATCCAGGCAACACCATTCAGGACATGGGCAAAGACTTCATGACTAAAACACCAAAAGCAATGGCAACAAAAGCCAAAATTGACAAATGGGATCTAATTCAACTAAAGAACTTCCACATAGCAAAAGAAACTATCATCAGAGTGAACAGGCAACCTACAGAATGGGAGAAAATTTTTGCAATCTATCCATCTGACAAAGGTCTAATATCCAGGATCCACAAGGAACTTAAAACAATTTACAAGAAAAAAACAAACAAACCCATCGAAAAGTGGACAAAGAATGTGAACAGACACATCTCAAAACCACAATGAGATGCCATCTCATGCCAGTTAGAATGGTGATTATTGAAAAGTCAAGAAACAATAGATGCTGGCGAGGCTGTGGAGAAATAGGAACACTTTTACGCTGTTGGTGGGAGTGTAAATTAGTTCAACCACTGTGGAAGACACTGTGGTGATACTTCCAGGATCTAGAACCAGAAATACCATTTGACCCAGCAATCCCATTACTAGGTATATACCCAAAGGATTATAAATCATTCTACTATAGACACACATGCACATGTATGTTTATTGCAGCATTATTTACAATAGCAAAGACTTGGAACCAAGCCAAATGCCCATCAATGATAGACTGGATAAAGAAAAGGTGGCACATATACACCATGAAATACTATGTAGTCATTAAAAAGAAGGAGTTCATGTCCTTTACAGGGACATGGATGAAGCTGGAAACCATCATTCTCTGCTAACTAACACAGGAACAGAAAACCAAATACTACATGTTCTCACTCTTAACTGGGAGATGAACAATGAGAACACATAGACACAGAGAGGGGAATATCACACACCAGGGCCAGTCGTGGGGTGGAGGGTAAGGGGAGGGAGAGCATTAGGACAAATACCTAATGCATGCGGGGCTTAAAACCTAGATGATGGGTTGATAGGTGCAGCAAACCACCTTGGAACATGTATAACTATGTAACAAACCTGCAGGTTCTGCACATGTAACCCAGAAATTAAAATAATTTTTAAAAAGTTAAAAGTTTTAGTGCATTGGAATTTTAAATCTATTTTTGAAATAATTTTCATTGTATATATTACTATATGAAATAATTCTTTACATAGAATTTCTCAAATTTATTGACATAAACTTTTTCATCATACATAGATACACACACACACTCCTTATTGTGTCTTCAACTATATCTCCTTTTTTGATGTTGTTCCCCATATTAATGGATCATCCCATAATTTATTGGCCTTTTGGCTAAGATCTAGTATGGCATCTGTTCTCATCAATTTAATAAATTATTTTTTTGTTTTTACTTTATTTTCCTAATCAGCCTTGCTAAAGATTGTTCTATTATACTATCCTTTCTAAAGAATTTATCCCGGGTTTGGATGACCCTCAGGCACACATCATATATTTGTTTTATTATATTACATTTTATTAACCTCTGTTCCTATTATGCCCATTCTTCTATTTTTCTTTGGCTACATTTCTTTGGCTACAACTTCTTTTAAGTTGCCTATATTAGATTCTTAGTTCAAGAAATTTTAATTTGTTCTTGTTGAAAACACAAATGTTAATTATGGCTAGAAATGTTCCAAAGTTTTGTTATATGAAATTAATGCACTCATTATCATTTAATTCTTTTGTGTGTATGTGTGTGTGTGTGACAGAGTTTCACTCTTGTTGCCCAGGCTGGAGTGCAATGGCAGAATCTAGGCTCACTGCAACATCCCCTCCTGGGTTCAAGTGATTCTCCTCCCTCAGCCTCCTGAGTATCTGGGACTACAGGCACCCACCACCACATCCAGCTAATTTTTTTTTTATTTTTAGTATACTTGGGGTTTCGCCATAGTTGGCCGGGCTGGTCTTGAACTCCTGACCTCAGGTGATCTACCCACAACCGCCTCCCAAACTGCTGATATTACAGGAATGAACCACCACACCCGGCCCATTTAGTTCTATTTTTCAAAGTATATTTACTTTTTTCCCTCAAAAGCCTGACCTTTCTTTTTTAGATAACTGCAAACTTTACAACATATAGTGTTTTCTCACTATATTTATTATTGGTTCATGTCTCATTTAGCTGCAATGTCTCAAGTAACACAGTCTGTAAAATATTTATTTTTGAAATGTCTAGAAACATCGTTGTGAAAACACACGTTATTTATTTGTAAAGTATATGTTATTTGTATATAATATATATTTTCTATACTAGGCTTCAGATATTTACACATTTCTATTATACAAGCACTGCTCAAATCTTTATTTGTATTCTTGTTTTCTTTATCTCTTGTTTTTCTTTTTTCTTTTTTTTTTGAGATGGAGTTTCACTCTTGTTGCCTAAGCTGGAGTGCAATGGTGCCATCTCGGCTCACAGCAACCTCTGCCTCCCGGGTTCAAGCCATTCTTCTGTCTCAGCCTCCCAAGTAGCTGGAATTACAGGTACCTGCCACCACAACCAACTAATTTTTTGTATTTTTAGTAGAGATGGGGGTTTACCATGCTGGCCAGGCTGGTCTTGAACTCCCAAACTCAGGTGATCTGCCCACCTTGCCCTTCCAAAGTGTTGGAATTACAGGCGTGAGCCACCACACCTGGCCTATCTCTTGATTTTTATTAAAAATTTATTAAAATCTCTCCATGACTCTGAAATTAACAATTTATTAATTTTTTCAGATTTGACTTTTAAATATCAAAAGCATGTAATTAGGTATAGTCAAGTTCACAAATGTTATGTCTTTTATATAGATTCTTCATTTGACTACTATGTTGCAATCTTTATCATCAATTTTGTCTTATATTAATATTGAAACATTGGAATTTTTGGCAATGCTTCCCCATCCTCCCACTACACAGACTCTTTGGATTTATTTTTCTTATGATCAATTATCTTCTTAAATAGTTTTTTTCTGTAAGAGTCTATCAAAGTTCACTTAGTGTTTTATTACTCACAAATACATCTTTATTGTTTCCATTCTTGGATGATAGCTTAACTCTCATAAAATACTTGGTTGTCTCTTTCCCCACATGTAGACAATATCATGGTAGAGTATTCTGCCATTCACTGTTAATGAGAAGAAAGTTTTCTATCTAATTATAATTTTTTAGAGATAATGTGATTTCTCTCTGATATGTTTTAACATTTTTATTTCGCTTTTAGTGTTTTACTATTATACTCTCATTTTTAAAGTATGGTTTCATATTTACTTGATTGGCTTGGTATACAAAATTTATTTGCTTTGTGGACTTACAATTCCTTCAATTATACAAGATTCTGAATTATCATCCATTTATGTATTCCTTTTTCTTCTTTTGCTCCTTTTTCTTCTGTAATTTCTCATGTACAGTGTATTTTTGCTCAAAATATTTGCTACTACCTGCTGTGGAAGGATTACTTATGCATCCTGCAATATATCAGGCTTATCTATCCATGTGACTTGCTTTATTCAATGAAATTTGAGTAAGATTGACAAGTGCCACATTCTAACCAGAAGTATTAAAAGTGATGACATGGTTTTATCATGCTTTTTATAGACATAAGATCAATAGTGTCTTACATATGAGTTAGTCTATCAGCTTGGATTGCCGAGCAAGGAAAACCTGGACAAACTGATTCTCAATGCACATGTTCCGTGAATGAGAACTCAATGTTATTATTTTTATTGTGAATATTTCAGTCAGTTTTACTTAGGTGTAAATTAGTCAAATCTGACTTGTAAACACCAATGAGACAAATGTTAAAATTTCTCAATCCATCCTCTTTTAAATCATCCTCTCTGTATATTTTTATCTTTTTTTCTTTAGAAGAGTTCCTCATTAACTACTAATCTAATTTTTCAGTGAAAGTCTATATAACAAAGTGATGGCATACTTCAAAGAATTTAATTAAAGATATTTAATGGGTCAGGCATTTATAGAAACATGGAAATGTCTAAGGAAATTATTAAGATACGGTGAAACACCCAGTGAAAAGTAATAGCAGGGAGGTCTTACTATCTTAGGCCTGAAGAGACAAGGGAAGGGATTGGTTTATTGGAATCAGTTAGTACTAAAGCTGTGAAAGAAAGAGAAGCCCATCAAAACTATAAGCCTAGTCACCAAGGAATGCAACCATTGCCAGACTCTTAGGAGACAGTGGAAGTACAGAAAAAAATGCCTACTCTTTCTATCCTAATGGCTTCCAATCTACCGCCTAGCTTTCCCTGTGTCTGAACCCAAATCCAAGTGAAACTAAAACTCCAGATTATAGAATCCACAGAATTAATCCCTAAAAGCATAGAATATGAAAAAAAAAGGCAGATAATTTCTCTAGATTTGGGAGCATAGGGAAATAAATAGTCAGCACATTTTCCAATTTTTCTTATTGACCAAGTCCAATAAAGAAATTATTACATCTATTAACATTTTCATTTAATTTTCCTTTTTATTAGGTGACATTTTAGGTTATAAAGAACAAAAGCTGAATGTGCAGGATTAGACCATTGTTAAAAGGACAGTGGGTAGATGTCCAATTTGGCTATTACAAAATAATTCATGCTTAAATAACGTTTCTGCCAAAACAACTACAAAAGCAATGTAAAATACATAAAACACCCATTCAAATGCATTGTAGATCAGCCAACACAGTCATAATATGCTCCATATTCACTTTTGATTAGAAATTAAGAGTATTTGCCAATTGTAAGTCTAGGATAATAGAAAATTAACATAAAGCCCCAATCCACCTGTGTTGAAGAAACGGAGATTTGCAATCTAGTATTTCCAAGGGCCTGGAAATGGAGGGAAGGAAACTGCTGAAAACTGAACCCAAAATTTGGTATGAAAATTTTCTTCAGAAAGTTTGAATGCTGAAGATGCCCATAGAAAGGACACACTTCACAAAACAAACTCTACAAACGAAAAACACCAGAAAGCAGCAGCTGAGATGCTAAAGACCTGAGTGGAGTTTTTTTTTATAGATGTAGAGCTCTGAGAAGACAGAAGTTTGTGTTCATGACCTACCAAGAGACTCTGGTGAAAGCTTAGGCTTTCAGATGAGGTCTTGGAAGGTTTATATTCTGGGAGCAAAGAAAAGCTGAAGTATACTAGCCATAACATAGGCTAAAACCTACTCTTGACAGTAATAACGACAACTTCAATAATAATTGCATGGTCTTAAAATGTTTTCTTATAAACTGTTGCTTGCAAGTGAGAATAAAGTCAGTAGTATCACTGTGGAAAAATCAGACAACACCTTAAGAGAATAATCTAAACTAATTCAGCAGTGAGAGACAGATGGAAAATATGTGCCTTCAGATGTGATATGCTGTGAAAGATGTAACATCATCAATGCAGTTTTTCAAGCAAGAATGCATCAAGAAAAAAATAAATAGGGAACTTTTATTAATAACAGTTGAAAGAGTTGTATTCTTCAACAATATTGTCACAAAAGGCAAAGTAAAATTGTAGAAATGTTCCATAATTTTATAAGTTTAAATGTCATGATCACTAACTGGTTTCTCACCCTAGACTGGTACTTGTACTACAGGGAAGACATGACATTATAGAGTGAACTGACAAAATTAGAGTAGAAAGAATAGATTAAATAAAAGTATTATAAATAATGACAATGTACTGCATTTGTTAACTGTACTTTTAATAGGTAATATAATATCTCTATTCATAGGAAATAGGCACTGGAGTATTTAGGGACAAAGGGCTATAACATATCTCAACTACCTTAAATGGTTCAAAAAATATGTATATATTATAGAGACAATGTGTATGCTTTAAATAATAAAATGAAATAAAATAAAATATTATTTTATTATTTATTATTATGAAATGAAATAAAATATTAACATTAAGTTAATAACATTAATAACAATAATGTTATTAACATTAAGTTAATAACATTAAGTTAATAATTCTATTTGGTTAATAACATTAACCAAATAGAATACATAAGTGTTCTTTGAAGCATTTTAATTGTTAAACTTTCTTATAAGTTTGAAATCACTTCCAAAAGTTTTTAAAAATCAAACAATCTGATCTACGACAGCATTAAGAGGAGAGAAACCATAAGATTGATTAGGTGTAGAAAGGCTTTAGATAAAACTCAGCACCCATTAGAGATAAAAAGTGTCCGCATTCTGGGAGTAAAAGGGATATTGCTTGATCTGAAAAACTGTATTTACCAATCTCTACAGCTTACATTATATTCACAGGTGAACATACACTCCTCCTCTTAGATTAGGAAAAAGACAAGGATAACCACTGTCTCTACTTCTATTGAACTTTTTTTGTTTGTTTGTTTGTTTGTTTTTTTGTTTTTTGTTTTTTGAGATGTAGTTTTGCTCTTGTTGCCCAGGCTGGAGTGCAATGGCACAATTTGGCTCATCGCAACATCGATCCCCCAGGTTCAAGCGATTCTCCTGCCTCACTCAGCCTCCCGAGTAGCTGGGATTACAGGCATACAACACCATGCCTGGCTAATTTTGTGTTTTTAATAGAGACGGGGTTTCTCCATGTTGGTCAGGCTGGTCTTGAACTCCCGACCTCAGGTGATCTGCCCGCCTCAACCTCCCAAAGTGCTGGGATTACAGGTGTGAGCCACCACGCCCAGCCTATTTAGCATTTTACAAGAAGTCCTAGTTAAGAAAAATAAGAAGAATAGCAATTACACGTAAAGGTTGGTTAAAAAACCAAACCAAACAACAATAAAAAATGGTCCTAGTGCCCAGATCTTGCCTTCACAGGACAGGGTTCTTTGAAGAAATAATTGATTCTAGATCTGTGGAAGGGAAAAGTGAGGCTGGAACATCTTTTTGTCCAAAAATCAAGTGCTCAAAGACTAATAGTATCATGATACACAGAGATAGAAACTGGCTTGAAGTAACTTCCACTCACCAAATTTGGGTCAATTTCAGAACCAAAATGGACAACGAAATCAATGGATAATAACACAATGAATCAAAACAAATACACATGGATGGACAGTGATACTGAAAAGAAGTGTTGTAACCGAGTGAGTTGAGCGAGTTATAGAGAAACGCCACACTGAGACGAATTCAGTCCTGTATTAGTCGGCGACGGAGAGACGGCTAGCGCTCAAAATTCTCTCCGCCCTGAGGAAGGGGCTAGATTTTCTGTTATGCTTTGGTTTAGAAAGGGGAGAGGGAGAGTCTAGTTAAAACAATCTTACAGAAGTAAAGTAGGCAAAAAGTTAAAAGGATAAATGGTTACAAGAAAGCAAACAGTTCCAGGTGCAGGGGCTTTGAATCTATCACAAGGTGATAGACCAGGGGCTTTGGGCGTTATCAACCAGACACAAACGCGGGGGCTCTGGGTGCTATTAACCGGTGGAATTCCTGGGAACTGCGGATATAGCTTGCCACAGTATCTTATCAGTTAATTGCATTCTTGAATACACTGGGAGTCAGCACAAGTTAAGTCCTTGAGGAAGTGGGTGGGTAAGGGGCTGCAAGTCAAGGAGCCAAGATGGAGCCTGTCTGGCTCTCTCAGCTAAGGGAGAGGCAATTCAGGTTAAAACAAGGTAGGGTATCACAGAAGGACGAAAGGAAAAAAATATATGAGGTTGGAGTAAGCATATCCTAAGGAATGATAAAATCAGAAAGTCATTATTTGGCTGGGCACAGTGGCTCACGCCTGTAATCCCAGCACTCTGGGAGGGCGAGGCGGGTGGATCACGAGGTCAGGAGATCAAGAAGCTAACACGGTGAAACCCCCTCTCTACTAAAAATACAAAAAATTAGCTGGGCGTGGTGGTGGGAGCCTGTAGTCCCAGCTATTCGGGAGGCTGAGGCAGGAGAATGACGAGAATGACATGAACCTGGGAGGCGGAGCTTGCAGTGAGCCGAGATGGCGCCACTGCACTCCAGCCTGGGCGACAGGGCGAGACTCCGTCTCAAAAAAAGGAAAAAAGTCATTATTTTATATCTGCTAATACAGTTTTAATGATTCAGACAGGGTAATCAATAGAACTTAAAGCCATTGGTGGTGTGTTGGATAAAAAGATATTTACTAGATCTCAGAGTATCATTCACATGTTACTTACTAACTACCAAGGAGAAAATGTCCCTATACAATGAAGAAATCTGGGTGTGACTCCTTGTCTGAAAGATACATGCTGAAGCAGTTAGAAGCAAATGTGTTGATGTCTGCAGCACTTATTTTGAGAAAGTGGGGAATGTAGAGCAGGTGGATAGGACGTTACTGATTGATAAATGTCTATGATGAGTATTCAGGTGCTCATTTTCCTGTTCATTCAACGTTTTGAGCATCCAAAATTTTTCAAAATAAAAGCCAAACGTTTACAAAGTTAAAAGCAGACCTCTAAAATGATGTATGTTTTTTTCTTTGAAAGCTGATTTCTCAAATAAATTTGACATGGTCCAAACTAATTATCAAAGCATGAATCGCTTTAAGGATATTATTAATTGAAATTAAAAGCTGTGATAGTAACTATTGAAAATGAAGTGACTAGATTATAAGCAAGTTTCTTTTTTCACAGGGTCTGATCCATATTATTTCAAGTGTTTTGCTCTTTTGATTAGAAATATCAAGGTTTTATTTAATTGTATAAATTATGCCCCTTGCTTTAGAAACTAACAAAATAAATGGGAAAAAATTAATTACAAAATTGTCAGAATCAACCATTGAACAGCAGGATACAAGCATCAAAAAATTAGCATTTTCATTTAATCATTCTAGAGACACCTGCTAATTTCAAATAGAGTCTATACACAGATATTATTTTCAAAGTATTTTTACACAAATTCTTAAATTTATATTAAGCCTTGTAACAACATATGGAATCAGTAAAGATTCTAAGAGAGACAATTCTTATCTCTCAACAAGAAATGAGGAGAGCTATGGCTTATTTACTCTGAATTCACATTCACAAAGAAGGTGGATACTTTGCAAAACAGATGTTATTTGCCTTATTTCTCATGTCTGGGAATGCTTCCAAAGCCTAAGTTATCTCAATTTGCTCAAAAAGAACTCATTTAGTGAAGTCTTGTAAGAATATACTTTTTCCTTCTTATCATTCCATTCTCACAAGCATGAAATAAAAATGCTTTTGTTATACTAAGAAATGTATGCAGTTTTCTGAATGTATTGTGAGGGTAGGGGTTGAATATTCCTGACAATCTCTCAAATATTCCTCTCCCTATTATGTAACCTACAAAAAGAGATTTATCGCTTTTTTGTATTCACAATGTCTGGCATTGTATGAGGTTCTTAGTAAACATGTGTTATTAAAAATGAATTCTATTCATGAAATATTTTTTCTAATAGGCTGTATCTCCTTTCAAGGTCCTTATGAGCAACATTACTCTCTGATTGAGTCATGATTACTTCAATTTCTCCTTCAACAAATATATACTGAAAGTCTATTGCTTTCTTACATTAGCCTGTCAGATCCTACATTAGCTTATGGATTTACAAAAATTATTAAGACATGGTCCCTGCCCTGTAGGGGATCTTAAATCTAAAAAGCAGAGAAACATGAAAACAGATCTTGGAAACACAATCTAGGGCAATAGAGGAAATATCAGCCAAGAACCATGGGGCCAAAATAATTGGTGAGAATATGTTTGTCCTCATTTCAAATGTTAAGCTTCTTTTCCTTTGTATAAGAATTTGTTATTAAGATAAGAGCAGGCAGTCACCTTAAACAGTCACCTTAAACTTAAACACCGTAAAAGTCACCTTTAAAAAATCTTAATATTTAGAGATAAGCCAATATATATTATCAAAGATAAGAAGTAAAGGCTGAGGAAAGTTAATGACAAAATAAGAATCTAGAAAAATGATTACTGCAATTCACCATTGAATAATCTATACTTATTTCAATATCCTAATTTTTTTGTTTCTGTCAAATACAATCTATTCATAGGAATTTCTGTTAAAAAATGTATTTGACACTTTTGAGTTCCTTGAATTCCTGCATTTGCTTGAAACTAAATGTTTGTTCATTGTATTGTATCCAGTTATCAAATATTAGTGAGGTCAGGTGTATAGTAGAGGAAAGATCTCTTATCATAAATGCTGTTTAGGACCTCTGAAAATATCAAGTATTTTGCTCATCATACAGACCTACCTCTGATATAAGAGGAAATGTGAATGTCACTTTGACACTTTTTTTTTTTTTGAGACGGAGTCTCAGTCTGTTGCCAGGCTAGAGTGCAGTGACGCATCTCAACTCACTGCAGCCTCCGCCTCCTGGGTTCAAGCCATTCTCCTGCCTTAGCCTCCCAAGTAGCTGGGACTACAGGCACATGCCACTACACCTGGCTAATTTTTGTATTTTTTTACTAGAGAAAGGGTTTCGCCATGCTGGCCAGGATGGTCTCGATCTCCTGACCTCGTGATTAGACCACCTCGGCTTCCCAAAGTGCTGGGATTACAGGTGTGAGCCACCGTGCCTGGCCTCACTTTGACATTAACCAGGTACTCAGAAAAGTACATTTAAATGCTTGGGTGAAAAGAAATTCTTTGTGCCGAAATCCTGGGTTGCAAGAGAAAGTCTTGTCATTACAAAACATCAAGACTTTCAGGAAAGAAAATCAATCTCTAGGTGTGCTTTGTTTTTTTTTGTTTGTTTGTTTGTTTTTGTTTTTGTTTGTTTTTTCTTTCTTTTCTTGTCTTAAGGAACGAGGTATCCATAGCTTGCCTGAGGATAATCCTTCACCTGTGTTTGAGATTCACAACCTGCTCTCTCAGGGGTTTTACTCTAATAGTTTCAACTGCCAGTCAAATACCAGTCATTGCCAAACCTACATCTCTAGCTCTGAATTTTTTTCTGGAACCAAGATCCATGCATTCATGTGTCCTATTTGACATTTCTAATTGTATATTCTAAAGTCACCTAAATTGAACATATTAGTTTGAGGAAGAATTTTTAGTTGCAAGAAACACTGCTGACTCTAGACAATTTAAATGTTCAATAAAATTTTTGAAATGGCTAGGGAACCTAAATTGAAACAAAATAGTTAAGAATAGTTACCAAAACTGTGATGTAAAATTATTTCAGTGAAGGAACCTTTGCCATCAAAACTGAGCAACACTATTGCAGTAGGAAAATGATTTTGCAGTTTCTACCACTATGACTATTACTACTGTTACTGTTACTATTAATACTACCACTTCTGCTGCTGTTATTCCTACTACTCTTAGGAGTAATACTTCTACTTCTTGAGAGAAGAAAGAAAAAGAAAGGGATCAATTCCACTGCTGGTTGCTTGTATTTCCGGCTGTAGAATCAAAGTTCCTTGCCAGAAATTATTGGAGCCAACATCACTTCTCTGTTTCCTGAACTATTTGAAACTAGGAAAATGTCAATTCCAACACCCAAAGTTGAATTCATTATCTCCCCTGCACTTTTCACTCCATTTCCTATTTTTCTAAATGCCATCACCTTCCAGCCACTCAAGCTACAAACTTGAAAACCATCTTTGACTCCTCACATTTCCAATCTGTACTGGTCTTATATCTTAACCTTTTTAAGAAAAACATCCATCAAATCTAACTTCTTTTTTTTTTTTAATAAGAAAACCCTGTTAGTATTTGAATTCAGGTTCTCAAAATGTTTCATTTTGGTTATTGTCACAATGTAATTAGCTTTCTTCCTGACTCTAGTTATTTTCCAGCAATTCATTCTTTACATGAATAGAATACTCTTTTAAAAATAAAAATATTTCCGGCTGGGTGCGGTGGCTCACGCCTGTAATCCCAGCACTTTGGGAGGCCGAGGTGGGCAGATTAAAGGCAGGAGTTCAAGACCAGCCTGGCCAATATGGTGAAATCCCGTCTCTACTAAAAAAACACAAAAATTAGCCAGGTGTGGTGGTGCACACATGTAGTCTCAGCTTCTCAGGAGGCTGAGACAGGAGAATCGCTTGAACTCGGGAGGCGGAGGTTGCAGTGAGTCAAGACCATGCCATTGCACTCCAGCCTGGGTGACAAGAGTGAAACTCTGTCTCAAAAAAACTAAATTAAATAAGTAAGTAAATAAATAAATAAACAAATAAAAATATGTCCTAGTCTGTGACAGGTTATAATCCTTAAATATCTCTACTAGCCTTACAGATAGAGAGTAAAATAACTAGGAAGTCTCCATTCAAAGCCATTGCCGTCTAGCTTTTACTTGTCTCTCAATCCTGTCACTAACCTAGCTCATGCAAATCACCACCACCAACAATATCACTGTCATTATCATCATCATTACCATTATGGCTTATATTAGTTCAAAGCATATTGGAATTCATACAGTTCTATTATCAACATGTTTTTGCACATGCTCTTCCACTGTTCCCTACTAAGTTTTATTCATCTTTCAAGTCTCATCTTAGATTTTACTTTCTCCAGAAGCCATATCTTAAAGCCAGCTTCCAGTTACAAAACTGACTGCATTCGGAATCTTTTATTTCCAGAGCAGCAAGCACTTATTTTTATTTTCCTTTCCATCAGTTTCATTTATACAACCCTATGCCACGAGACTGTTAGCTTCTTGAAAGCTCAAACTGTGTCTTGATGGCCAAGACTCGTGACTTAAGTCTAACATTTCTTAATGCTATTGTTTTCAAATCATGATATTCATTGGTCACAGAATGCTTGATGGGCCAAGATGTAAGTAAAATAAGGAATGCCTTAAAATGATGTATTTAGGGGAAACATGCTGTGTAAATTAACTGTTATATAATATAAATATATTTTCATTTTTAAACAAATTTGGGCATAGTATGAAGTAAATTACAAATTTGTATCTGTCAAACAATAAATGAGAATTTATTTCAATACTGAAGAGTCTGTGCCTAAACAGTCTTATGGGGATACACTTCTCTCTGCTGTTCAGGGTTCTACATTGAAAAATTTAGATCATCCACATTGTCATCCCAGATTTTCTTCTCACCTTCTATTCTCCTAAATGGTGCATGTTCTTCTCATGTTCTTATTTTTATTATGCTCAGAAGAGTCTAGGGGTGAGGCAGTCTTCAGAGACTGGTGAAACATGGACTTCTAGAAAACATGGAAGTCCTTAAAGTAAAGCAATTTAATAAACTGTAATTATATACTTTACTTAATCTAATAAATATTCCTTTGAAATCAAAACATTAAAGATTTCTGTGATCCTCTGGAACATGATAGGAAATAAATCACTGTAGAAATGATTTGTAAAAGGCTACAAATTTTAAGATCATCACTGAAAAAGTTCATTTATGTCCTACAATTCTTACAGTTCTTCCACTTGCCCAGGAAGATTATCAAAACAAAGAATGGAGGTTACTCAAGGAACTCAGGGGTACAACTTGACCTAGGTTTCAGACATCCATAATACTACAACCTTGTAAATTTAAGAAACATCAACATGTTTCCAATTATACTGCTGGGTTTACGAGACAAGATTTTAAAAAACTATTAGATGAGGCCGGGCGCAGTGGCTCAGCCTGTAATCCCAGCACTTGGGGAGTCTGAGGCGGGTGGATCACGAGGTCTGGCGATCGAGACCATCCTGGCTAACACAGTGAAACCCTGTCTCTACTAAAAATACAAAAATTTAGCCGGGCGTGGTGTCGGGCGCCTGTAGTCCCAGCTACTCGGAGGCTGAGGCAGGAGAATGGCGTGAACCCGGGAGGCGGAGCTTGCAGTGAGCCCAGATCGCGCCACTGCACTCCAGTCTGGGCGACAGAGCAAGACTTCGTCTCAAAACAACAACAACAACAACAACAACAACAAAAACTCTTAGATGACCTATAGAATATAAAGATTTTTTAAACATTAAATGAATTAAAGAATATCAGTGTTAATCATATTCTGAAATGAGTAGAATTAAGTAAATTCTCTTCCTTGTTTATCCAAAATATTATAGAAGTTATGTCATACAATTTTTGTCTATTTTGTTAAGTTACTATATTACTTAAAACACACTCTATTTCAAATCCCTTGGACCCTTTTCTTCTCACCAAATTACTGCAAATACACTCTGAGCTTTGTTTCATTTATTAGAGACTTAATAACATTGTTTTACTTCATAATTTTTAAAAATTGTCACAGAAATATTTTACAAATAAATATATTCAACAGATATTTGAATTATCTCTCAAATGTATTTGAACTTTAAACAATGCAATAAAATAATTCTGAATTAAGACTTAGGTAGGTAGTCTGTATTTCATTTGCAACTAGGATAATAATATATTCCTTGTGAAACATAGTTTACAGTACCTGTGATTTCCTTTCTTGTACAACTTAATTTCGTAGAGTTAATAACTGATTCATGTTTCTCTTGCTCAATTTTCTATAAACCTATACCCAAATTCTCTAGCTGCCTTATCATATTCAGCATAGATCTATCAAATTTATTTCCCCTGAATATTCAAACTCATCAGATAATTACTACTTTTATTTTTTCCTATTTAAATCTGGAAAAATTACTCTTAACACCTGCTGCATGTTTGTAATCCTGAGATTTCTCTTTACGGTTCTCTCGTGTTGGACTGCCTGTTCACTATTTCTTATTTTCTTCTTTCTTTGTTTACTTCTTTATTTATATATAGTACCTTTGTAAGTATTTGCATAGGTAGAAGAAAAGTACATATCAAAGTCCTTGAATGTCCACACCTTTATTTTAACATCACATTTGAGTAATCCCTTGTTTGGATCCAGTGTTCTAGGTTGATATAAAGAATTTTGAAAACTTTGTCCATTATCTTTTAGTATGTAAATGTTATTTTTTAAAATACACAACATTTTTTATACTTTCTTAATATAAATTGCTTATTTTTTAAAGCTTTTATCATGTCCACCATAATCCCTAGTGTTCTAAATATTCATAATTTTCTGGATTAATATAGGTTTTTCTCTAATTCAGATATTTTGTCACATAAAAACCATTTAAAACAAGAATCTCAAGAAGTGTTGTAAGCAAGATGGTAGAATTGGAGTTTTCTACCATCATCCTCCCACAGCACAATGATTTTAACAGCCACTCACAGATGAGCATACCTTTGAGGGAGTCCAAGAGTCCAGCAGAGAAGTTCTACCACACCACGGGATCAAAAATATCCAAGAAGAGACACACTGGGGAGGATAAGAAAAATAATTCACTTTATCCATGTCACCTCACCCCAAGGCATCACAGCTCAGTACTGGACAGAGCACCTCTGTCCAGGATTTTCCTTATAAGAGAAAATGAAAACATAGAGAGTGATTGTCCAGCTGTTCTAGCTGTGTGAAGTCCTGCCCAAGAGGCCCACCTCTTTCTAACCACATCCAGAATCCAGAAGAGTGAGGAGATCAGCATAGCTGAATGGCTAGGAGAAGCTGTAAGCAAAGAAAAGAAGCAGAGACTAACAATAATAATGGCTTAAAACTTAACAAAGAGCCATGTAGCCTATTAAATTCTTTGTGGACTCCATCAGGAGGCCTTTCCATGAGTTGCTTGGAACACTTCTCCTGCAGACTCTCCCCAGAAACTGGCCCATAGGTGCCCCTGACACTTTGTGTGCTTCACCCTCTCCTTTGAAGTTAAGTTACTATCAGCTTAAAATAGACTGTTATGACTGTAAGATATCTTATGTAAGCCCCATGGCAACAACAAAACAAAAACTATATTAGATATGCAAAAGATAAATGGTAGTGGATCAAAGCATACCATAATAGAAAATCATAAAATCACAAGACAGCAAAAGAGGGAAAAATAAACAAAAGAACAACAGAAGAGACAGAAAACAATTTTTAAATGCCAGTGTAAAATGCTTACTTATCAATAATTATTTTAAATGCAAATAAACTAAATTTTCTTATCAAAAGACATAGAGTGGCTGAGTGAATGAAGAAAAATCAAGATCCAAAATATGTTGTTTACAAGAGACTAACTTTAGATTTAAGGACACATATAAGGTTATGTGAGATATGAAAAAAATAGCCCAGGTAAATCAAAACCAAAAGAGATGAAGTTTGGCTACACTTATATCAAACAAAATAGACTGTAAGTCAAAAACTATAAAAAAAGACAAGGTCATTATATAGTGATAAGATCAATTCATCAAGAGGATATATTAATTGTGTGTGTGTATATATATATATATGCATCCAGCACCACAACACCTAGATATATAAAACAAATATTTACAAATCAGAAGGGGGAATAAATAGCAATATAATGATAACAGGGGAACTTCAATATCCCCATGTTCAACAATGAAAAGGTAACACCAATAGAAAATCAACAAGGAAATACTGAATTTGAAATACATTTTAGACCAAATGGACCTAACAGACATATATAGAAAATTTCATCCAACAGAAGCAGAATACATATTCTTATGCAACATTCTTCAGGATAGATACGTTAGGCCATAAAAAAGTCATAACAATTTATGAAGTTTGAATTTATATCAAATAGCTTTTCTGATCACAATGGTATGAAAATAGAAATCAGTAACAGGGAAATAATTTTTAAAATGCACAAATACATGGAAATTAAACAACACACTTCTGAATAACCAATGTGTCAGAGGAGTCAAAAGAAGAATCAGAAAATATTTTGAGACAAATGAAAATGAAAACACAACATACCAAAACTTATGGGATGCAGTAAAAGCTATTCTAAAGGGAAAGTATGTAGTGACAAATGTCTGCATACAGAACAATGAAAGAGCTCTAATAAACAACCTACCTCTATACTTCATAGAACTAGAAAAAGAAAAGCGAAATAGTCCAGGTTAGCAGAAGAAAGAAAATAACAGACATCAGAGCAGGAATAAATGAAAGAGAGGAGACAAGAAAAACAATAGAAAAGATCAACAAAAAAAAAAGTGTTGGATTTTTGTAACGATAAACAAAATTGATAAATCTTTAACTGCACTAAGAAAAAAGTAAGATAACTCAAATAAAATCAAAAATAAGAGAAATTACAACTGATATCACAGAAATGCAAAGAATCATGAGACTACTATTAATAATTAGATATAAAAAATTGGATACGCTAGAAAATATGGACAAATCCCTAGACACATACAACCTACCAAGATTTAATCTTGAAGAAGTAGAAAATCTGAATAGATCAATAACAAGTTAAGAGATTAAACCACCAGTCAACAATCTCCTAACAAAGAAAAGCCCAGGACAAGATGGTTTCACTCACAAATTCTACTAAATGTTTTAAAAAGAATTAAGACCTGTCTTTCTCAAAATAATTTCAAAAAATTGGAAGAGGAGGGGACATTTTGAAAATAATTTTATTAATCCAACTTTACCCTTATAACAAAGCCAATAAGGATACTGCAATATAAGAAAATTATAGGCCAATATCCCTAATGAACATAGATGCAAAAATCCTCAATAAAATATTAGCAAATTGAATTCAAAAGCACATCAAAAGGGCCATACATCATGAACAAGTGAGATTCATCCCCAGGATTCAAGGATAGTTCAAAATATGCAAATCAACAAATGTGATACACAGCATTAACAAAATGAAGGATAAAAACTATGTAATTCTCTCAAATGATAAAAAGCATTTCACAAAATTCAACATCATTTCATGATCAAAACTTTTAACAAATTACAAGTTAAAGATATGTGTGCTTCAGTGTAATAAAGGCTATATATGACAAGCTCACTGCCAACATTCTACTCAGCAATGAAAAGCTAAAATCTTTTCCCCTAAGATCCTGAATGTGAAAAGGATGCCTACTCTTTCCACTTTCATTCAGCCTAATACCAGAAGTCCAAGATACAGCAATTAGGCAAAAATAAGAAATGGAATAAAAGACATCCAAATCAGAAAGAAATAATGTAAATTGTCCCTGTTTGCAGATATCATTATCTTATATACAGAAAACCATACAGACTCTACCACAAAAACTATTAGAACTAATGAAGAAATTTAGTAAAGTTATATTATAGTATACTAAATCAATGTACAAAATTTAGTTGTGTTTCCATGTAGTAACAACAAACTATACAAAAATAAAATTAAGAAAATGTTATTTACATAGCACCAAATAGAATGAAGAGCTTACAAATAAGTTTAAACATGGAGGTGAAAGAGTTGTACATTAAAAATGATAAGACATTAATGAAGGAAATTGAAGAAAATAAACATAAATAGAAAGATATCCTATGTTCATAAATTGGGAGAAATAATACTAATAAAATTCTCATACTGCCCAAAGTTATTTATGGATTTAGTGTAATTTGTATTAAAATTTCAGTGGCATTTTTCAAAGAAATAGAAAAAAAAATCTAACATTTGTATGGAACCACCAAAGACCCTGAACACCTAAGGCGATATTGACAAATAAGAGCAAAGCTGGATCTTCACATTCTCCGATTTCAAATAATATTACAAAGCTACAGTAATCAACAAAGTATGGTACTGGCATAAAAACAGGCACATAGAGAAATGGAACAGATTACAATGCTCAGAAATAAACTCACACATAAATAGGTAACTATCTTCGATAAAGGCACCAAGAACACCAAATGAGGAATGGATAGTCTCTTTGATAAATATGTTGGAAAACTGGATGTCCACAAACGGTTTTGGATCCTTATCTTACATTAAATACTGAAAGCAACTCAAATGTTGTAGTTAAGTCTTCAAGAAGACCTAAATATATGAATTAATACCATAAAACTCCTAGAAGAAAATGTAGTAGAAAACCCATGAAATCAGTCATGGCAATAAATTTTTTGAATATGCCATCAAAAACAAGTCAACAAAAGCAAAAATAAACAAGTGACCTACATCAAGTTACTATTGGATGAAAACAGCAAAGAAAACAACCAACAAAATGCAAAAGTAACTATGGAATGCAAAAAAATTATAAGCCATGCATCTGATAAGGGATTATATTTCAAATATGTAAAAATTTCATACAACTCAATGACAAAAAAAAAGCACAATTTTAAAAATGGACAAAAAACCTGAATAGGCATTTTTCTAAAGAAGACGTATAAATGTCTAACAGGTATATGAAAATTTGCTCAGCATAACTAATCAGAGAAATGCAAATTGAACCCAAAAGTAAAAGATAAATGTTGGCAAGGATGTAAAGAAAAGGGATCACTGTACACTATTGGTGAAAAAGTAAACTAATATAGTCATTATGGAGGTCTCAAAAAAATTAAAAATAAAACTACATTATGATTCAGCAATCTCACTACTGAATATATATCCAAGGAACTAAAATTATAATTTTTCAGAGATATCTGAACTCCCCATGTTCACTGCAGCATTATGCACAATAGTCAAGATATGGAAACAACCTAAATGCCCACTGATATGTACAGCATAAAGAAAATGTGATATATGGACACAATGGAACACCATTCAGCCCTAAAACAGAAGGAAATAATGCAATTTGCTACAAATTGAATGAACGTGGAGGATATCGTGTCAGACATATAAAAACAAATATTGCATAATCTCACTTATACCTTAAAAAGTCAAAAAAGAATATAGAATGGTGATTACCAGGGGCTGGGGTTGGGGAAAATACAAAGATCTTAGTCAAAGGGTACAAATTTTCAGGAATGTGATGAATAAGTTCATCACATATGAACTTATATGTATGTAAGCATAGTTCATCATGAAATATAATGTGTAACATGTTGACAATGGTTAATAATAATATATTGTATACTTAAAATCCACTAAGAGAATAATTTTAAGTGTTCTCACCACAAAATGTGGGAGTTGACTATGTGAAGTGATGAATATGTCAATTAGCTTGATTGTGGTAATCATTTCACGATTTATACAAAATCATCAAGTTGTACACATAAATACAATTTGTATTTGTCAATTATAATTAAATAAAGCTAGAAGAATTTTTATTTTTATTTATTTATTTATTTTATTATACTTTAAGTTCTAGGGTACATGTGCATAACGTGCAGGTTTGTTACATATGTATACTTGTGCCATGTTGGTGTGCTGCACCTATCAACTCATCAGCACCCATCAATTCATCATTTATATCAGGTATAACTCCCCAGTGCAATCCCTCCCCGCTCCCCCCTCCCCGTGATAGGCCCCATTGTGTGATGTTCCCCTTCCCGAGTCCAAGTGAACTCATTGTTCAGTTCCCACCTATGAGTGAGAACATGCGGTGTTTGGTTTTCTCTTCTTGTGATAGTTTGCTAAGAATGATGGTTTCCAGCTGCATCCATGTCCCTACAAAGGACGCAAACTCATCCTTTTTTATGGCTGCATAGTATTCCATGGTGTATATGTGCCACATTTTCTTAATCCAGTCTGTCACTGATGGACATTTGGGTTGATTCCAAGTCTTTGCTATTGTGAATAGTGCCGCAATAAACATACGTGTGCATGTGTCTTTGTAGTAGAATAATTTATAATCCTTTGGGTATATACCCAGTAGTGGGATGGCTGGGTCATATGGTACATCTAGTTCTAGATCCTTGAGGAATTGCCATACTGTTTTCCATAATGGTTGAACTAGTTTACAATCCCACCAACAGTGTAAAAGTGTTCCTATTTCTCCACATCCTCTCCAACACCTGTTGTTTCCTGATTTTTTAATGATTGCCATTCTAACTGGTGTGAGATGGTGTCTCATTGTGGTTTTGATTTGCATTTCTCTGATGGCCAGTGATGATGAGCATTTTTTCATGTGTCTGTTGGCTGTATGAATGTCTTCTTTTGAGAAATGTCTGTTCATATCCTTTCCCCACTTTTGGATGGGGTTGTTTGTTTTTTTCTTGTATATTTCTTTGAGTTCTTTGTAGATTCTGGAAATTAGCCCTTTGTCAGATGAGCAGATTGCAAAAATTTTCTCCCATTCTGTAGGTTGCCTGTTCACTCTGATGGTAGTTTCTTTTGCTGTGCAGAAGCTCTTTAGTTTAATTAGATCCCATTTGTCAATTTTGGCTTTTGCTGCCATTGCTTTTAAGAATTTTTTAAAAAAATATACATAAATACCCACATATGTATGTAATTAAATGAATAATAATAAACCAGAAATTCATGTTCCTCTTTTTAGGAATTTGTTCATTATTTTAATTCTTGGATAACATTTTCTTTTCGTTATCTTTTTCTAAAGTTGTTAAAACCAGAAATTGATCCACTAACTTATATTCTTTTTTTTTTTTTTTTTTTTTTTTTTTTGAGATGGAGTCGCTCTGTCGCCCAGGCTGGAGTGCTGTGGCGTGATCTGGGCTCAATGCAAGCTCCGCCTCCCTGGTTCACGCCATTCTCCTGCCTCAGCCTCCCGAGTGGCTGGGACTACAGGCACCCGCCACCACGCCCGGCTAATTTTTTTGTATTTTTAGTAGAGACGGGGTTTCACCGTGTTAGCCAGGATGGTCTCGATCTCCTGACCTCGTGATCCGCCCGCCTCGGCCTCCCAAAGTGCTGGGATTACAGGCATGAGCCACCGCGCCCGGCCCTCTATCTTATATTCTTGTTTCTCTCTCTCCGTCTGTGTCTCTCCCGTGTGTGTGTGTGCCCATGCGCACGCACACGTGTGCATGTGTCTCTGTCTCTCTTTTTTTTTTTTTTTGTTCTACTTTCTTGGAAGTTATCATTGACATTATCCTTTCAGCTTTCTATTAAATGTTACATTTCTGCTATCACATTTTTATTTCCAGAGCTTTTTTTTGATCTTTTCTTTAATCCATTTCTTGCCAATATTACCCTGCTCTTCTTTGGATGATGCAATATTTTCTCTTATTCATCTGATAGTATCAGTTGGAGACCTTTTGTCTTTGAAGTTCTTCTATTTTACGTATGTCTCTTCAAAATTTTTTCTTTTCTGAATTTTTGCATTCCAATCTTATGTTTGTGCTTGTTTTTGTGACATTAATGAATTTCCTTCTGAAACTTGTCTGTGTTTTCATCTTTAAGAGGGATGAAAAGATTGATTGGAGTGTATAAGGAAGTGACATTCCCATGACTGGCCTAGTTTAGAATTGGCAGATGGTGAGAGGAATTTTATGGGGTCACTTTTCCAAGGCAGGTTGAGGATAGATTGTTTTTCAGGACTAGTCAGTTTTTTCAGAGAAGGACCCCTCCATTTGCTGTCTGGGAGAGGACAAATAGAAAGGGGTTGACATGCATCCAGCTGCCTCTTCTCTGGCAGTAGAAATGTGATTACGGTGTATCTGAGTGCTTGGTGTCTGAGGGTCCAGGAGTATATTCCATTCAATTTCTCCAAAGAAGAAATTTTGTGTCTCTGTGAATTGGGCGAAAGAGAAGCGAAGGGGAGCAAGAGAATGAGTGTTGCACAGGACATAGGTGTCATGGCCCATTTAGAAGAAGTATTCATCAGCTCCGAATTATAATTCTCTGTAATTATAATTCTCTGCTATCACACAAATAACACCTGTTTTTGTAATTATCTCCTCTCTGCTTATACCACATACTTCTTCTCAAAACAGTTTCAGAAAAAAAATTATTCTGAATTCTTCTTTCAACATTATCTTTACTTCCTTCACTGATATGCCTTTTCAATTGTCTCCTCTTCTTTTCTATCTAGGTGCAAATAGATTTCACGACAAATGCCACTCACAATGGATTGTAATGGCTGCTTGAAGGGCTAGGTAGAGAGGGGTCGTAAGGCTAATTCCAATTTAATAGAAAACAGTTCTGGGGTTGGTTAGTGATGTTCTCATAGGTCGAGGGAATGACAAGTCTCACACAAATACTGTGCGTTTGCTGATACTGATCTAAACCGTTCACTCCAGAACACAAACTCTTCTAAGTTTAAATTCTTCCTCATATTTATAGCCTATTTCTGATGCCGATTTGTTTAACAACTTTCTTTATTAAAACATGTAAAGACATGACATTGCCTTATCTGTAAGACACAATCACATTATCTGTAAAATGTGGGAAAATACCTTCTCTACCTATTTTGTAAGTTATTTATGAAAATCAAATGAGATAATATGTTAAAAAGAGGCATCTAAATTTCCACCATCATAAATTATTAATACTTTTGGAAGGTATAGGAAGATAACCATCTTTACTTTTCACAAGGAAGTATCTAGGACAAAGATTTTCATAGAATGGACATACAATAAATGTTGATTGAATTGAATTGTTTTTTATAACTTGCTCTATAAATCCTTCTCTAATATTTTGACCTGGAGGTGGGGGAGTGGAGGAAGAGAGAGAGAGAGAGTATGCTGGAGTGAATATTACTTCACTAGGCTCTAATCAATTAATTTTCATTTTGAAAAGTCACACATAATTGATAATGGTTTTTGGAATTTATCTTCTGCATATAATCTCCTGTTTCCTTGTTGGAAATGAATTGTGTCTGTCCCTGTCTAACAAATTACAGAATAAAATGTGCTACACTGTGGACTTGTGATAAATAATAATTAATATTGATGAATTAACCTGATAAATTATTACCTAACTAGCATCCCACAGGACTATGAAATATGACTTGTTCTGAAGTCAAAAATAAAGGCTGCTAGTCCATTAATCCCTCCCGCAACACGCTCACATACAGATATCATTTTTATCCATGTTGGGGTAAAATGGTTTTCAGAACCATTAACCTATTTGGCAGCGTTCCACTATGCCATTTGCCAGCATGTATACCTGATTTGTTTTCAAGCTGGCTTATCCTACCAAGTTTATAGCATTTCTACCAGAACGCTTACCTTAGGGACTTAAGATACAATATTAAAAATGATAAAAACCATATTCCAACTCAGTGTTTCATTGTAAAGCAGAAAGTCACATGCATATTCAAACTAAATATGACTATATTCCTTGATTCTCTCCAGGTCAATTCTGCTCCACTTTCTGCATTTTCAAATCACTCATAATGAATCACACTTTATTCATCCATTCATGCAAGAAAGCTCCTAATCAGTCTCACATTTTGCTTCTCCTTGACGACCATATTTAGTCATGTACTGAGCATACTCATTTTTACCTCCCATATGTGTTCGGCACTATTGTTCTCAACCCCACTGTTGCTGACTTCCTTCAGGTCATTATGTAGTTTTAGAAGACAATAGGCATAAACTCTCACCTGTTCTTCTCCATTTCTTCACTTCAAATGATTGTCAATGCTGCACCAAATTCATCTTTCAAAAACATAGGTAAAATAGGATCATGCTCCTACTTAAAAGCCCCTGACGAATGATCACTGCTCAGAATAAAAATGACACATATTTCATAATCTGGCCCTAATCTATTTTAACAACACCCATATCTCTTTTCCCTTTTCATAAAAAACAATATTCCCGCCATATTAAATATTTCATCACCTGGGTCTTTTACCCTGTCATTCCTTGGCATGAACAATATTCTTCTCTCTGTTCACTGTGGAACATATGCTATTAATCCCTCAGAAGCTTCCAACTGGTAGCTGTTGAGCAGACAACAGTCTGCAGATGCAACTTGTTTTTTTCAAAAGTACAATCAAAACTAAAATTTTATGCCTTTAGACATGCTTTTACTCTTCAGGGTCCTTAAATCTTTACTATTCCCAAGTACCTATTCTGCCCTGATTCTCACATTCATATTCCCTTTCAAGCTTCAACATTCTTCTGCTTCTTCAATTATATAAAGAGGATAGTGAGTGACCACATAATTTGCCTTAGAACAATGTCTAGCACACAGTAAGGACAGTGGACATTAGGAATAATGATAATATCATTGTTGTTATGATTAAACACCCCCAAATGTATCTTCTTACTGAATAATTTCACATTTTATGTTGACCAACCTTCTCCATTTTCTCAGCACTGTCCTAATTTTAGCACTGAAAGTCCAGCATGCAGAGAAATCCCTCAGTCTCTGGCAAACCAAGAAAGTTGTTCTTCCTACTAATATCCCAAACAAGAACAATTATTTTCAGGCTTGGAATCCTTTTGTGCAATATTCATGCTTCTTTTAATAGATCTTTGTACATTTTTGGTGTTTATTATCATTTGTCTGTGTGTTCCCCCAAGATCTAATTATTGACTCTGTGTGTGTGTGCACATCCTCGATTCATAAAGTAACAACTTAGTTTTAGAAAAAATATAACTAAATGAACTTCAGAAAAGAATTCAAATGTCAAATCATGAGTCGCTGGTCTGGAAAAATACAGATTTGTTGAAGGCATATTTACTTTTAATAGGAGGGCTTTGGTCAATAATTTGTTGATAGAATAGAGGAAGCAGAAATTTATCTGGGTATATGTTCCTGCTGTTGATATGGATAAGTAAACCTGGATAGATCTATGAGTAGTGTAGCTGTTGCTTGAAATTTAGATTCTAGTTCCCAATATATTCAATTTTCCCTAGATATATGAGCCACACAGAAATTCTTATTCCCTCTGTATCATATATTATTTTCTTTCCTCTGAAGAAACTGTTTAACTCTTCAAATGATCAATTCAAATTGTCAGATAATTTTCCATTGCTAATTAAGAAGTGCATTAGTTGCATGGTTAAAAAGATTACTTGGGAAAATATATATCTGTATGTATTTATAGCTTATAACTGTTAGGGATATGTATTAGTAAATAATAGACTAATCTATAAAACTCAATCTGTCAAAATTTATAAAATTAATGAAATAAAATTATTCTGAAGCTGAGAGACACAACAGTCATCTTTTTCTGCCACACTAGTAGAGGGTAGAAAAAATTTTTCTATAAGACACAAGCCATAACTTTTTCTGAGGACAAGAAACACAAGTCAACAGAGGGAGTTCTAGAGATTGACAATTGGGATATAAATCTGAATTACAGCTTACTAGCTATATAAACTTAAGAAAAATTACCTACCATCTCGGTAGCTCAGTTTACTCAGCTGTGAAATCTAGAAATGCCTATCTAGATTTCTGTAAATGAAATAAAATACTTCTTTTTTTTTTTTTTTTTTTTTTTTTTTTTGAGACCGAGTCTCTCTCTGTTGCCCCAGCTGGAGTGCAGTGGCGTGATCTCGGCTCACTGCAACTTCCACCTCCCGAGTTCAAGCAATTCTACTGCCTCAGCCTCCCGAGTAGCTGGGACTACGAGCTACCACAACCGGCTAACGTTTGTATTTTTAATAGAGATGGGGTTTCACCATGTGGGCCAGGATGGTCTCGAACTCCTAACCTCATGATCCACCTGTCTCGGCCTCCCAAAGTGCTGGGATTACAGAAGTGAGCCACTGCGCCTGGACTAAATAAAATATTTCTCATTAAGCATTAAGTACCATAAATATGATGCAGCACCATCTTGATGAGTTACAGTAGTTATTACATTTATTTCTTTTGAATTTGTATTTCTAATGGCTGCAGAGACGTTTACATCCAAAAGTCACAAAACGTGCAGTGTTTCTTTCCATCTGTTTCAAACATCTATCATTACATTGATGACTTACATATTTTCAGATCTAACATGAATAACCACTTTAAATTTTAATTGAACTGTTAGCTTTTTCAAATTTTACCAAGTAGAATGAATTAGATACTAAGGAATAGTGGGGATTGAGAACACTGAGGAATACAAGCCTGTCTAAGGACATTCAAACTTAGTTTTGATTTTGGTTTTGAACTTGTTCCATCTAAAACAAGATAGATGTTTCAAATTGTACTTATTGAAATGGATGGAAATAATAGCAGTAATTGTAATCACATCATTTTTCAGATTAAAATTTATATTTATATTTATAAATGTTGTGGCTTTAGGGTTTTAATAAATTCCATCTTTAGTTTCTCTCCTACATTTACAACTGACTAGAAGATGTACGCATGAGGGAGACAGATGAAGATCAAGATATACCTTTCTAGACTGATGCATATAGTTTCCATGTATAGCTACAATGTGCTTAATAATCTCATTCCAGAATTTTCTTACTCTCCCAAACTGTAGGCCTCATCCTTATACAGACAAAGCCTATCCAAGTCTGGGTTATCATATGACAAGAAAAGCAGATCACATTGTCTGTTCAATACCCACAGGGCACTAAGTTAATAACTCACTTCTATTCTCTTGGCATGAGGGAGTGAGAAAGTGTAAAAATATGAAGGCATCCCATCCAAGCTTTTCCCTTTAGAAAACAGCATGGAAATTCTCTCACTTTTATGCATATATTAGTGGGGGAAAAGCGCCTGTCCCTAATAACCTCTGTGGTATTATTTGAACATCAGATGATTCAAAAAGGATTTGTGCTTTTTTAGTAATACCAATAAGGTATGATTAAAGGAAATTACTAACCCAACCAAATAGCAATACGATTAATTACTAACATTAATTGTTATACTATCCTAATTATGAAACAAAATAAGACAAAAGGAAGGTGACATGAACGATTTAAGGTTTCTAGAATATAAATAATATAAATACTCTGTGCTTACTATAACCTTAAAGAAAGTTCACACATCTTTTAGATTGTTCAAAAAATAATAGCAGTTAATAGCCCATAATCATATCTTACTATCAGACAAAAATATATAAATTCAAAGCTTGCTGTTTGGGGGGATCTGAAAATGCAGTCCTAAAACTTCTATCATCTTGTCAAATGGGAAATAGGAAATCAGGGGAAATGGGCGAGCAGAAGGGCTGGTTGTTCTTAAAGACGAATAATGAACACCTTCCTTGTGTGTAGTGTGGGTTTCTCATAAGTGCTGACATAGGAAAACACTCCAGGGATTTGGGGAAATCGGTGATCTAGTAAAATATGGTCTTTAGCTAAAGGTCAAATGAAATTGTACTGGAAACCTTGGGGATACTTTAAAGAGGGAGCTAAAGACAGGGGGCTGCTCATTAGAGCTTGTGCTTAAGTACCAGTTTCACTTTATCAGGGAAATTGTTCATTTGTCTGAAAATGTGACCTCTGTCAGTTTGCCAAGCAGGCTAGGCCCAGGGGTGATCTTAGGCTCACGTGAGCTTGCAGAAGTTAACACTACCTGGGGACTACTTTCAAAGGACACTGCCAAGGTTAGCAGACTCAAAATCTGACCTTCCTCTTCTTCCTTTCCATTTATATCTGTTTGTAAAGTTCAAATAGTTCCTTTTATTTCCCCAAAAAAGAAAGCGCTTCAAATGCAATAAAATGATAAAAAAGATTCCAAAGGGATGCAGCTATAAAAAAGAGAAGGTGAAATAGAAATGTTTCATCTAGGAAAGCTGGTTATTTAGGGAAATATAATTCAGATGGCTAGGTAACAATTACTGTATTTCTTAACCTAGATTACATTTAGCCTTAAAATTTTATGGCTACTAACTTTTAACTAGAAGCAAGTATTATTGCTAATGGATTAATGAAGGAGGAGAGAAGCTTTTCAATAGAATGCTTGTTATCCGGATAAGCTAATAATTAGAAATTCTTCAAACTGCCCAAATATTTAGACCTTCTTATCACATATCACAATTAAGCTGCAACAGAAAAAGGAATTATGGGCCAGATTAAATGGCATGGATATATAATTATGAAAAAAAGTTGAATTTTAACAATCTGTGTTGAGCACCTATTGCATGCTGAGATTTCTGATGTCACTATATAAAATTATGCTTTTGAATCTATCTACTTGCTTATTATCAGTTCTTTCCTATTTCTGTATATGCTTCCAGAGGGAATGGACTTTGTCTTATTAACTGTTGTCTTACTGACATCTAGAGCAGCACTTAGTATGGTACCTGTTTGTATTATTTCTACATAGTACCTATTTATACTAGTTTACTCTTTCTTTAAAGAATAAATAGACATGACACAGATATTAATATACATTATCTCATTCAATCATGTTAACAACCATGTGAACTAGCTGTTTGAAAAGTAAAAATGTTGATTTTTATTCTCCTAGTTAACGAGTGATAAAAAATGTAACTGTGACTTCTAATTCTAAGGGCTTCTCACTATAAATAGAAAACATTTTTATTTGTAATAGAAAAGGCACTTTTATTTATACTGCTAGCATAGAGCCCTCAACAATTTTCTTAGCATAATTAAAATTACTGTGTGTCAAGTACTTTACTGGGAATTCTGCACACATTAGTTTACATATGAGTGGGAAAAGTAAGACTGAACAGTAAGAAATGTTTAGTATTCCACTACTTTAAACTTGCATACATAGCAATTTCACATGGTTCTATATAATATTAACTCCATTTTCCAGGGAGTTATTGAATGTTACAGATATTCAATAAATTATACAAGGTCCAATACCAGTGAGCAATAAACTTAAGATCAAAATCAGCACTAAATTGCAAATACCATGTTCTTTCATTTGTTTCTCAAATATGATTTTGGCTGTGAAATCCTAGGGGTGCTACAGTCAGGGCTAAACATGGCACAGTATTTTGGATATTCTCTTTCTTTTAAGATGAGCATGGATTTATGTAAAGTAACATGCAAAATGATATGACTACATGTCTATTTAAGGCAACAGAAGGCTTCAGAGACATTTTACACTGTATGGGATCACTCTATCAGGAATACTCTGTGAGGAAACTGTAAGAAGCAGAGTATACTCACTCCTGGAGCTTCCTTCCCTACCATCATTTTAGAGCAAATGCCCATGATGAGTTAGCAATTAAGCAACACAATTGTATAACCTACTGGGAACAAGAAAAAAAAAAAAGTTATTCTCTTTGGGAAAAGAAAAACCTACCTGTTATAAATGTCAATATGCAGTGATTTGCTTCAGATAGGGTAGCCAATGTATAAGTAAACATTAAAATGTTTTCTAATCGTTGAGAAACGGATATAGATGGATGTGGTATATACTTAGGTAATATGTACTATTTTGGGAGATTAAGAAAGATTTTCTCTGTTTTTAATTGCATTCTATGTGCATTTTTTTTCTTTCCCTCTCAAATTGTTTTTAATTGCCAAAAAACATATTTGCTGTATTTCTATTATATTACACATCATTAAAATGAAAGAGTACTTCTGGAGAACTTTTAGTAATCTAAGAGGTAGTTTTTAACATCTGGTTGTTATTTAGGAATTTATGAAATCTCCAAATACCTTTTGATTTTTCATTTAAACAGTAAATGAAAAAGATTCATAGATACAAAGTATATGAAAGTTACCCAAGAAGACACTGCTACAGAGAAACCGTGCAGTGACCCAGCTGTTATTTATATAAGTAATTATCTCAATTGATTTTTCAATGAAAAGTGTTGCTTTTCAATTAGAACTCTGAATGACATCATATAAATTATTTAATGAACTGATTATCAAGATTATAGTCATCACATACTGCTTGCTGAGTAGCTTAATTTTCTTAAAATAACAGATATTCTCTACAGACACACAAAACATCTCTGATTCTTTGACCTCTGGGGTTTTTTGTGTTGTTTGGTTTTGGTTTTTGTTTGTTGTCTTAAATTCTTATTTAATAAGCAAAGGATTATGCTGAAGAAAATTAATTTAGATGTAATTATATGTTTAACTGATTCCTCTACTGGTACTCAAATTTCTTTTTGCCTCTTATTAAAGCAGTAAGAAAATGTCCATGCAGAAGTAACTATTCACACTAGCACTTCATTGGAATTGTATTAAAAAGTAATAAGGAGGGCAGCAATAGTGTTTGTTTTTAAGTGGATTATAATGTTATATAATGTGACTGAGGATAACTTCTATAATTCTTAATAGGGATAGGCAGATGAGTTTATTTTTTTCCCTTAAGAAGAAAAAAAATATTAAATTCATGATTAGACTAAAATTTGAAAGGAGATAAACAGTACTAAGAAAGACCCAGTGCCTTTAACTACTTCACCAGCTGGAGCTAATTGTATTAGTTATGGTAATAGTGCCCTCCAGAGGAATTCTGCAGGAATTTGAAAGGCTAAGAAGAAACAGGGAAATAAAAGGCGGTGGACGTGATGAATTGAAATACAAGCTTTAAAAAGTAAATTAACATTTTAATTGTATGTAGATATTAATGTATCCTTTTGTTTAAATTTGATGCTAAAAGCTGACACTATATCTATGACTACAAATATCAACAAACATACAGTTTTTAATATTTTAGGCCATCTGTGAATATTTACATATTATATTCTTAACATAATCTGAAATATGTTATCCCTTTAAAAGGATATTTAGCTCGAGAAAACAGTAAAGGACTGAGATTCAAGAATTCAAAACCATGATCTTCTTACTTTTCCTTGTTGGTATTCGTTTGGCGAGTTCTTCCGAGTTTAGTGTAAGTAAATTGTAATTTTTTATTAGTATCCCAGAAATGAGGTAAAATTATAAATTGCCATCATCAATTATTAGAAGTAAATTGAGACCTGGCGCAGTGTCTCACGCCTGTAATCCCAGCGCTTTGGGAGGCCGAGGCAGGCGGATTATGAGGTCAGGAGATCAAGACCACGATGAAACCCCATCTCTACTAAAAAAAAACAAAAACAAAAAAAAATTAGCCCGGCGTGGTGGCGGGCGCCTGTAGTCTCAGCTACCTGAGGCTGAGGCAAGAGAATGGCGTGAACCGGAGAGACGGAGGAGCTTGCAGTGAGCCAAGATCGCGCCACTGCACTCCAGCCTGAGCGACAGAGCGAGACTCTGTTTCATAAATAAATAAGTAAATTGAATTGGGAAAACCCAAAGCACTAATTATGGATTGCAAGGCAAAATTATTATAGCACCACAAAGCATCAACAGGTTAAAAATAGATAATGAGTACAGGAAAAGGAAAGTATGAGGCCTCCTTATCTTTGTCATTTAAATATTTAAACTTTTTTAATTTTAGAGAATGCATAATGACTGTTTCACATGATAATTTATTGTTATTATCATCAAAACTGCTTTTGCTATTTTATCATGCTAGGCACTGAGGCAAATTCTGGGAAAAGGGAATTCATATTTTAATGATTTGATGGATTTTTACCTCACATGCCAGCATGGTTTTCTGCATTTGAAGTCTTGGAGGATAAAGCAGATTGGCAAAAAGCATTTGCCCTCAAGAATTTACTAAAATAACTGTAAAGAGCTGAAACTTTCATCTTCAAATATGATACCAAAGTTTTTCTTAGAGAAGAACCATGTTGGCATAGAAAAATACTTCATTCAGCTGCTTGGTGTAGGGGTGATGGCAAACTGAAAACTGATCATATTTAAGAAGCTCTACATGAGAAAAAGGGAAATTTTTTCTCTTTTTTGCTCCTTAGAAAGAGAAGGGAAGCCGGGCGCGGTGGCTCCTGCCTGTCATCCCAGTACTTGGGGAGGCCGAGGCGGGTGGATTGCCTGAGCTCGGGAATTCGAAACCAGCCTGGGCAGCATGGTGAAACCCCGTCTCTACTAAAAATACAAAAAAAAAAAAAAAAAAGAAAAGAAAAAAATTAGCCGAGCGGGGTGGCGGGCGCCTATGGTCCCAACTACTCGGGAGACTGAGGCAGGAGAATCGCTTGAACCCGGGAGGCAGAAGTTGTAGTGAGCCGAGATCGCGCCACTGCACTCCAGTCTGGGGGACAGACTCTGTCTCCAAAAAAAAAAAGAAAGAAAAGGAAGGGAAAAAAGATACTGGAAACAAAAGGAACAGAAAAGTGGATTACCACTGGTACTCCATCAAATGGGGGAGCAGCAGAAATCATCAATGCTGAGGAAGTGCCCAAAGAGCCCCCAGAGGTTGCAGCAATGTGAATCCTCCTTCTGATACTAAAATATTATTAAGTAAAGAAATTATTTATTTAATATTTCAGGCGTGAAGATAATAGGTAATTTATATAGCAGATCCCAGTGGGTACACTGCCCAAGAATAACAAACATTACCATAATTGCCATATTTGTTTTATATGTATCTTTTATGTAAAAAGAAGACATATTTTGTGTGTCTCTTTTATGTAAAATAAATAAATAAATAAATAAATAAATAAATAAATAATAGTTAGGCTGGCACTTTGGGAGGTCAAGGTGGGCGAACTACTTGAGCCCAGGAGTTCAAGACCAGCCTGGGCAACAAAGCAAGACCCCATCTCTACAAAACACTTGTAAAACTTAGCTGGATGTGGTGGTGCACACATGTAGTCCCAGCAACCCAGGAGGCTGAATGAGGAGGATCACTTAAGCCCGGGAAGTTGAGGCTGCAATGAGCTATGATTGTGCCACCACTCTCCTGTTTGGGTGACAGAGCAAGATCCTATTTCTAAATAATTAATTAAATAAAGTTACAGCAGATTCTCATATTCTTCCCTCATTCTGCTTCCGAGTGGAAACCGCTATTCTGAAGTCAGTGTGTAAATCCCTGTAAATATTTTTTACACTTTGTATATGATTATATTCATATGTACATATGTGTACGTATATGTAACTCAAATTATTGTGCTCAATGATCAGAATTCATATACTTGTTATACTATGAAGGTATTTTACTTTTTCACTCAATATTATTTTCTTATTTTTTTGATATGTAAAGATCTAGTTCATTAATTTGCAGTTGCTCTTTAGTGCCTGATCTTATGAGTCAGCCATGATATATTTATCCCTTATATTGGTATACTGTTAGCCATTTATTGCTTTTTAATGTTACAAATAAATTTCAATGAATCCCTCAATATGTCCTCAAACATCTTTGAGAAAGTTGTCAAGGTAGTTATCTAAAACATAATAATTTTACTTTCAGATAACTACCTTTGCAACTTTCTTTTCCATATTAATTATCATACCATCAAAGTATAATGACAGCTATTCCAATTATCATTTACTTTTTTTGTCATGTTTTATTGGCTAGTACCTTCAGTGCAATGTTGAATAGAAATAGTGTTAGTAGTTCTCCTCTTTAATTCATTATGACTGTAATTGTTTTAAATATCTTTGACCAAGAATCATATTTGTTAGGTATTTCTGTTTATATTTTCCTGATATTTCTTTCTTTCTAGTTCTGTTAGATAATTTGTATTAGGATGAGAATGTTCTCATCCATTCTAAGTTTACTAAGACTTTTTATCTTGAATTAGTGTAAAATTTTAACTTTAAAAATATTTCCATATACTGAAAGAGTCATACGCTTTTTTTTCTTTGAGTGTTAAAATGTAAAGAAATCTTAATATTTCCAATGGTAAAACATTCTTGGGTTAAAACTTATTATTCCTTATGAGATACTACCTGTTTTCTCTTTGAAATACTATATTTAGGATTTTTGTTTTTATGTTCAAAAATTTAAATTATAATTTTCCTTTGTGTTTGTTTGTTTGTTTTGGCAAACCAAGTTATAATAACCTCACAAAATAGTTGGTCAGTTTCCACCATTTTCCACTCTGCATAAGTTTATACTCAATAAAGTATTTGTTCCTTCAATGTTTTGTATAGCTCATAAATGAATTTTTTAAAAAAACTTCTGCTCTATGTTGGAAGCCTTTGATCATGCTGGTTTTCATGATTTTGTTGATTAAATATTCTATATCCTAATCTTTGTTTTCTTTAGCAGTTTTTAAAGGATTGGGTTAAAAACTTCAAAATCTTAAAATATTATTGCATATTTTTAGTGTCTCATTTGAATTACTGTAACTTTTGTTCCATAAATTTTGAGTTTATATTACCAGGTTCATTAAGATTTAGGATAAATATTCCCTTCTGTTGAAAATTTGCTGTATCTCTAGAATATCCATATTTACTAATAATATTCTTTTTGCCTTCGGTTCATTTTTCTGTCATATTAATATAAATATCTCAATTTTCTTTTGATAAGTATCACCTGATATACATTTTATATAAATTCTAAAACTTCTCTGTTTTCAATATGTTCAATATTTTATATTGCTTACATATCATATAGTATATTTCTTTACTGTCTATTTTGTCTCCCATTCTGGAAATTGAGTTTCCTGGGGAAAGAAATTTTTATTTGATTCATTGTTTTACTAAAAGTGTCTAGAACAATGCTTGGCATATAGAAGATTCTCAAAAGATACCATGAACAAATTTTTTATAATGTATTTCACAAATTGCATTTAACCAAATACCTTTATATTTTAATTCAAACTCAGGGTCATTTCTTTTTAATTTAGAAGGTATTTTATTTGTTATTTGTTATAATTATCAAAAATGTGTACTTATTTCTACATGTTATATGTGCAATATTTGCCATAATTTTTAAAACACTTTTTTTATCCATTCTTTTTCTTTCTTCTCCCCTTTTACCTGATTTATTTTTATTTCCTTTTCTTCCATTTTTATTAATGTGTAATAATTTACATACTTATGGGGTACATGTGAATGTTTGTTACTTGCAAAGAATATATAGTGACCAAGTCAGGGGCATAGGTGTATCCATCACCTTGAGTGTTTTTCAGTTTTATGTTGGTATAATTTTAAGACCTCCCTTCTAGTTACTTTGAAATATGCATAATATTATTGCTAAGGATAGTGACCCTAGTCTGCCATCAAACATTTGAACTCATTTCTTCTAACTGTATGTTTCTACCCATAACCAACCTCTCTTCATCCCACATATATCCCCCAAACTTCACACTTCTGTAATCTATTGTTCTATTCTCTATCTCCATGAGATCAAGTTCTTTAGCTCCCACATGTCAATAAGAATATGTAGTATATGTCTTTCTGTGCCTGGTTTATTTCTTTTAACATAATGACCTCCACTTCCATATATAATTGCTTCAAGTGACATTTTATTTTTTATGGCTGTGTAGTATTCCATGGTGTATACCTATCACATTTTCTTTATGGATTCACTGTGGAATCCATAAAGTGATGGAATCAATATATCCACTGATGGACACTTAGGATGATGTCCATATATTTGCTATCATGAATAGTTTGATATACTTATTTCTTTTCCTTTAGATAGATACCTGGTAGTGGAATTCTTGGGTCATATGGTAGTCCTATTTTAAGTTTTTTGAGAAATTGTCAACTGTTCCCCACAGTGGTTATACTGATTTACATTCCCATCATCAATATATAAGGTTCCCTTTTTTCTACATCTTTGCCAGTATCTGTTGTTTTTGTCTTTTTAATAGTAACCTTTCTAACTGAGATGATACCTCATTGTGGTTTGGATTTGCATTATTTTTATGTTAGTGATGTTAAGGATTTTTTAATATACCTGTGGCCATTGTATGTCTCCTTCTGAGAAATATCTATTCATGTGCTTTGCCACCCTGTTAATGTGATTATTTGTGTTTTTACTGTTGAGATGTTTGCATTCCTTTTATATTCTGGATATTAGTCCCCTGATGGATGAGTAATTTGAAATTATTTTCTCTCATTTTTTAGGTTGTCTCCTCATTCTGATGATTGTTTCATTTGTTGTGCAGAAAATGTTTCATTTGAGATAGTCTCATTTGTCTATTTTTATTATTATTGCCTGTACTGTTGAGGTATTAGCCAACCTCATTGGTTGTCCAGACCAATCTCCTAAAGCAATTCACGTATATTTTATTCTAGTAGTTTTACAGTTTCTGGTCTTACATTTAAGTTTTTTATTCCATCTTGAGTTGACTTTTTATAAAATGAGAGAAATAGGGGTCAATTATTATTCTTCTCTGGATGTGATTATCCAGTTTTTCCAACACCATTTATTGAAGAGACTGACCTTTCCCCAATATATGTTCTCAGTGGCTTTGTGCAGATAAGTTGGTTGTAAATCCATGGAATTATTTCTGGTTTCTCTATTCTTTTCCACTGGTCTTTATGTCTATTTTTATGCCAAGACCATGCTGTTTCCACTACCACAGCTTTGTAGCATATTTTGAAGTCAGGTAGTGTGATGTCACAACCTTTCTTCTTTTTGCTCAGGATTGCTTTGGCTATTCAGGATCTTTTTTAGTTTCATATAAATTTTAGGATAGTTTTTCTGTTTCAGTGAACAATGATGTTTGAATTTTGATAGAAATTGTATTCAATCTGCAAATCGCTTTGAGCAGTATAGTCATTTTAACAATATTCTGATCCATGAACATGAGGTGAATTTCCATTTGTTTGTGTCCTCTTCAATTTCTTTAATCAGTGTTTTGTAGTTTTCCTTGTACAGATCTTACATCACCTTGATTAAATTTATTCCTAGGTTTTTTTTTTTTTCTTTTTTGTAGCTTTTGTAAATGGGATTGCCTTCTTGATTTCTTCTGCTGCTAGTTTGTCAATGGTGTATACAAACACTACTAATTTTTGTATGTTGATTTTGTATCCTGAAACTTGACTGAATCTTTTTATCAGTTCTAACAATTTTCAAGTGACAATTTCTGTTTTTTGTAGATATAAGATTATATCATCTGTAAAGAGGGACTATTTGACTTCCAATTTGGATGTCTTTTCTTTTCTTGCCTAATTGCTCTGGCTTAGACCGATAGTACTATGTTGAATAAGAGCTGTGACAGCAGATACTCTTGTCCTGTTCCAATTCTTAGAGAAAAAGCTTTCAACTTTCCCTCATTCAGTATGATGTTGCCTGTGGGTTTGTCATCTACGGCCATTATTATTTTAAAGTATGGTTCTTTTATGCCTAGTGTGTTGAGAATTTTTGCTATGAAGAGGTATTGAATTTTGTCAGATGCCTTTTTGCGTGTCTATTGAGATAATCATATGCTAATATTATGTGTCATATTGATTTATTTTTGTGTGTTGAATGTACCTTTTATCCCTAGGATAAATCTCACTTGATTATGATGTATTATATTTTGATATGCTGTTAGAATGGTTCTCTACTATTTTCTTGAGGACTTTTACATTTATATTTATCAGAAATATTGGCCTATATTTTTCTTTTTTTGCTGTGTTCCTGCCTGGTTTTGTTATCAGGGTAATGCTGGCCTCATTAAATGAGTTATTTTATAAACTGAATCTGTTTATCAGTTCTAAGAATTTTCAAGCAAAAATTTCTGGTTTTCCTAGATATGAGATTTTATTACCTGTAACAAGGGATTATTTGACTTCCAATTTGTATGCCGTTTCTTTTCTTGCCTAATTGCTCTGGCTTGGACTTACAGTACTATGTTGAATACGAGTGGTCAGACTGGATACTCTTGTTCCATTTCTTAGAGAAAAGGCTTTCAAGTTTCCCTCATTCAGTATGAGTATGAGGGTAATGTTGGTCTCATGGAATGAGTTATGGAGAGTTTCTTCGTCTTAAATTTTTTGAAGTAATTTGAGGTAGGTTGGTTTTGTTCTTCTTTATATATTTGCTGGGATTCCACAGTGAGTCCATTCAGTACTTGGCTTTTCTTTTTTCTTTTTTCTTTTTTTTATTACTGATTATTACTGATTCAATCTAGCTACTTATGGGTCTGTTCAGTTGTTCTACTTCTTCCTGATTCAATCTTGTTACATTGTATGTGTTCAGAAATTTATTCATTTCCTCTAGGCTATCTACTTTGTTAGCATATAGTTGCTCATATAGCTTCTGATGATCCTTTGTATTTCTGTGGTATCAATTATAATGTTTCCTTTTACATTTCTGGTTTTGTTTATCTGGGTCTTTTCTCGGTTAGTCTAGTTAGTAGTTAACCAATTTTATTTATCTTTTCAAAGAGATAACTTATGATTTTATTAATCCTTGTATTTTTTTAAGTTTTAATTTTATTTATTTCTGCTTTGATATTTATTATTTCTTTCATTCTGCTAATTTGGGGTTTGGTTTGTTCTTGCTTTTCTAGTTCCTTGAGGTGCGTTGTTAGATTGTTTATTTAAAATGTTTTCTTTAATGTAGATATTTATTGCTATAAACTTCCCTCTTAGCCTGCTTTTGCTGGGTCCCACAAGATATGGTATGCTGTTTTTTTCAGTTTCATTTGCTTCAAAAAAAAATATTCTTAATGGTCACTCGGGAATATGTAATTTAATTTCTACATATTTGTATAGTTTCCAAAGTACTTCTTGGGACTGATTTCTAATTTTATTCCATTGTAGTCTGAGAAATTATTTGATATAATTTTGATTTTTTAAAGCTATGTTGAGACTTCTTTGTGGCCAAAAAAAGTGGTCAGTCCTGGAGAATGTTCCATGTGTGGATGAGAAGAATGTGTATTTTGCAGCTGTTAGATAAAATATTCTGTGAATGTCTGTTAGGTCCATTTGGTAAAAGTCTAGTTTAAGTCTAAATGATTCTTTGTTGATTTTCTGTCTCTGTCTAATGCTAGTAATGGGTTATGAAGTTCCCCATTTCTATTGTATTGTAGTCTCTTTCTTTACATCTACTAATATTTACTTTATGATACAGTTTTGCTGTGTCCCCACCCAAATTTCATCTTGAATTGTAGTTCTAATAATCCCCATGTGTCATGAAAGGGACCTGGCAGGAGATAATAGAATCATGGGGGTGGTTTCTTCCATCCTGTTCTTGTGAGAGTGCTCACAAAAATCTCACGGTTTTATAAGGTGCTTTCCCCACTTTTGCTCAGCACTTCTCCTTAGTGCCGCCATGTAAAGAAGGATGTTTTTTTTCCCCATCTGCCATGATTGTAAGCTTCCTGAGGTCTCCTCAGCCACGCTGAACTGTGAGTCAATTAAACCTCTTACCTTTATAAATCACCCAGTCTTGAGTATGTCTTTATTAGCAGTATGAGAACGGACTAATACACTTTATGAAACTGGATGCTCCAGTATTGGGTGCATATATATTTAGAATTGTTATATTATCTTCCTGGATTGATGTCTTTATCATTATATAATGATATCCTTTGTCTTTTTAGTGCTTTTACTTTAAAGTTTGTTTTGGCTGATACAAGTTTTATCGCTTTTGGTTTCTGTGTGCATGGGTTATCTTTTTATACCCCTTACATTTTGTCTATATGTATCTATAGGTAGAGTACATTCTGGTAGGTAGCATTTAGTTGGTTCATGTTTTTTAATCCATTCAGCCAGTGTATATCTCTTAAGTTAATAATTTTATTTATTTACATTCAGGGTTATGATTGATATGTGAGGTTTTTTTTCTGTGATGTTATCAATTGTTTTCTGGTTGCTTAGTATATTACCTATTCATTTCTTTTTATCTTATTGATTGTCCTTATGGTTTACTGATTTTCTATGGTGGTACCATGTAAGCCTTTTGTCTTCCTCATTTATGTGTTTGCTTTACCTGTGGTTTCATATTTTCGTGTATTTTCATAATGGTAATAGTTGTTCTTTCACTTACAGATTTAGAACTCCCTTAAGCATTGCTCGTAATTCATATCTAGTGGTGGTAAATTTCCTTATCATCTGTTTATGTGGGAAACACTTTATTTCCCCTCATTTATGAAGGATAATTTTGTTGGATACAAAATCCTTGGGTGGCAATTAGCAGGGTTTTCTTCTTCTTCTACTTTAAATGTATCCTCCCATTTTCTTCTGGCCTATAAGGTTTCTGCTAAGAAGCCTATTGTTAGTCTAATGAGATCTTCTTTATAGATAACTAGATGCTTTTCTTTTGCTGCTTTTAGAATTTTCTCTTTGTCATTAACTTTAGATAATTTGACTATAACGTGCCATGGAGAAGACCTTTCCACACTGTATCTAGTTTGGGATCACTGGACCGCCTATATCTGGAGATCTAAATTTTTTACTAGACTTGAGAAGTTTTCTTCTATTTTTTAAAAAAGGTTTTCAAACTCATTTATTCTGTCGTCACCTTTTGGAAATAGCAATAATTTCTACATTTGGTCACGTTGTGGTATCCCATATATCCAAAAGACAGTTCATTCTTCTTATTTTTTCTTTATTTTTGCCTTACTGGGCTATTTCTTTTTCTTTCTTTCTTTTTTTTTTTTTAATTATACTTTAAGTTCTGGGATACATGGGCAGAAGATGCAGGTTTGTTACATAGGTAAACATGTGCCATGGTGGTTGGCTGCACCCATCAACCCATCATCTGTATTAGGTATTTTTCCTAAGGCTATCCCTCCCCTTAACCCCAAACTCCTAACAGGCCCAGGTGTGTGATGTTCCCTTCCCTGTGTCCATGTGTTCTCATTGTTCAACTCCTACTTATGAGTGGGAACATGCAGTGTTTGGTTTTCTGTTCCAGTGTTAGTGTGATGAGAATGATGGTTTACAGCTTCATCCATGTCCCTGCAAAGAACGTGAACTCATTCTTTTTTATGACTGCATAGTATTCCACGGTGTATATGTGCCACATTTTCTTTATCTAGTCTTCCATTGATGGGCATTTGGGTTGGTTCCAAGTCTTTGCTGTTGCAAATAGTGCTGCAATAAACAAATGTGTGCATGTGTCGTTACAGTAGAATAAGTTATAATCTATAATTTGGGTATATACCCAGTAATGGGATTGCTGGGTCAAAGGGTATTTCTGTTTCTAGAACCTTGAGGTATTGCCATGCTGTCTTCCACAATGGTTGAACTAATTTACACTCCTACCAACAGTTTAAAAGAATTCCTATTTCTTCACATTCCCTCCAGCAACTGTTGTTTCCTGACTTTTTAATGATCGCCATTCTAACTGGCGTGAGATGGTATCTCATCACGGTATTTGAATTTCTCTAACGACCAATGATGATGAGGCTCTTTTACATGTTTGTTGGCTGCATAAATGTCTTCATTTAAGAAGCGTCTGTTCATAACCTTTGCCCAATTTTTTGGGTTTGTTTGTTTTCTCTTGTAAATTTGTTTAAGATTCTTGTAGATTCTGGATATTAGCCCTTTGTCAGATGGATAGATTGCAAAAATTTTCTTCCATTCTTTAGGTTGCCTGTTCACTCTGATGATAGTTTCTTTTGCTGTGCAGAAGTTCCCATTTGTCAATTTTAGCTTTTGTTGCAATTGCTTTTTTCTTTCTTTTCTTTTTTTTTTTTTTTTTTTTTTTTTGGTAATGAAGTCTTTGCCCATGCCTTTGTCCTGAATGGTATTGCCTCAGTTTTCTTCTAATGTTTCTATGGTTTTAGGTCATATGTTTAAGTCTTTAATCCATCTTGAGTTAATTTTTGTATAAGATGTAAAGAAGGGATCCAGTTTCAGTTTTCTACATATGGCTAGCCAGTTTTCCAAACACCATTTATTAAATAGAGAATCTTTTCCCCATTGCTTGTTTTTGTCAGGCTTGTCAAAGATCAGATGGTTGTAGATGTGTGGTGTTGTTTTGGAGGCCTCTGTTCTGTTCCATTGGTCTATATATCCTTTTGGTATCAGTACCATGCTGTTTTGGTTACTGTAGCTTTGTAGTATAGTTTGAAGTCAGGTAGCATGATGGCTTCAGCTTTTTTCTTTTTGCTCAGGATTGTCTTGGCTATATAGGTTGTTTTTTTGTTCCATATGAAATTTAAAATGGTTTTTTCTAATTCTGTGAAGAAAGTCAATAGTAACTTGATGGAAATAGCATTGAATCTATAAATTACTTTGGGCAGTATAGCCATTTTCATGATATTGATTCTTCCTATCCATGAGCATGAAATGTTTTTCCTGTTGTTGTGTCCTTTCTTACTTCCCTGAGCAGTAATTTGTACTTCTCCTTGAAGAGGTCCTTCACATCCCTTGTAAGTTGTAGTCCTAGGTATTTTATTCTTTTTGTACCCATTGTGAATGGGAGTTCACTCATGATTTGACTCTGTGTTTGTCTATGATTGGTGTATAGGAATGTTTGTGATTTTTGCACATTGATTTTGTATCCTGAGACTTTGCTGAAGTTGCTTATCAGCTTAAGGAGATTTTGGACTGAGACAATGGGGTTTTCTAAATATACAATCATGTCATCTGCAAGCAGAGACAATTTGTCTTCCTCTCTTCCTATTTGAATACCCTTTTATTTCTTTCTCTTACCTGATTGCCCTGGCCAGAACTTCCAATACGATGTTGAATAGGAATGGTGAGAGAGGGCATTTTTGTCTTGTGCTGGTTTTCAAAGGGAATGCTTCCAGCTTTTGCCCATTCAGTATGATAATGGCTATGGGTTTGTCATAAATAGCTTTTATTATTTTGAGATATGTTCCATCAATGCCTAGTTTATTGAGTGTTTTTAGCATGACGGGGTGTTGAATTTTATCAAAGGCCTTTTCTGCACCTATTGAGATAATCATATGGTTTTTGTCATTGGTTCTGTTTATATGATAGATTATGTTTATTGATTTGTGTATGTTGAACCAGCCTTGCATTCCAGGGATGAAGCTAACTTGATCATGGTGGATAAGCTTTTTGATATGCTGCTGGATTCGGTTTGCCAGTATTTTATTGAGGGTTTTTGCATCAATATTCATCAGGGACATTGGCCTGAAATTTTCTTTTTTTGTTTTGTCTCTGCCAAGTTTTGGTATCAAAATGATGCTGGCCTCATAAAATGAGTTAGGGAGGAGTCCCTCTTTTTCTATTGATTGGAATAGTTTCAGAAGGAATGATACCAGCTCCTCTTTGTATCTCTGGTCGAATTCGGCAGTGAATCCATCTGGCCCTGGGCTTTTATTGGTTGTGGTAGGCTATTAATTACTGCCTCAATTTCAGAAGTTGTTATTGGTCTATTCAGGGATTCAACTTCTTCTTGGTTTAGTTTTGGGAGGTTGTATGTGTCCAGGAATTTATCCATTTCTTTTAGATTTTCTAGTTTATTTGCACAGAGGTGTTTATAGTATTCTCTGATGATAGATTGTATTTCTGTGGGATCAGTGGTGATATCCCCTTTATCATTTTTTATTGTGTCTATTTGATTCTTCTCTCTTTTTTTCTTTATTACTCTGGCTAATGGTCTATTTTTTAATCTTTTCAAAAAACCACCTCCTAGATTCATTTATTTTTTGGAGGGTTTTTTGTGTCTCTATTTCCTTCAGTTCTGCTCTGATCTTAGTGATTTCTTGTCTTCTGCTAGCTTTAAGTTTGTTTGCTCTTGCTTTTCTCTTCTTCTTCTTCTCTTTTTTTTTTTTTTTTTTTTTTGGAAATGGAGTCTCACTGTGTTGCCCAGGCTGCAGTGCAGTGGTGCAATCTCGGCTCACTGCAACCTCCGCCTCCTGGGTTCATGCCATTCTTCTGCCTCAGCCTCCCGAGTAGCTGGGACTACAGGCACCCGCCACCACGCCTGGCTAATTTTTTGTATTCTTAGTAGAGACAGGGTTTCACTGTGTTAGCCAGAATAGTCTCAATCCCCTGACCTCGTGATCCACCCACCTCAGCCTCCCAAAGTGCTGGGATTACAGGTGTGAGCCACTGTGCCTGGCCTGCTCTTGCTTTTGTAGTTCTTTTATTTGTGATGTTACAGTGTCAATTTTAGATTTTTCCAGCTTTCTCATGTGGGCATTTAGTGCTACAAATTTCCCTCTAAACACTGCTTTAGCTGTGTCCCAGAGATTCTAGTACATTGTGTATTTGTTTTCATTGGTTTCAAAGAACTTATTCATTTCTCCCTTAATGTTGTTATTTACCCTGGAGTCATTCAGGAGCAGGTTGTTTAGTTTCCATGTAGTTGTGCAGTTTTGAGTGGGTTTCTTAATCCTGAATTCTACTTTGATTGCACTGTGGTATGAGAGACTGTTTGCTATAATTTTTGTTCTTTTACATTAGCTGAGGAGTGTTTAATTCCAATTATATGGTCAATTTTAGAATAAGTGCTATGTGGTGCTGAGAAAAATGTATATTCTGTTGATTATGGTTGGAGAGATCTGTAGATGTCAATTAGATCCACTTGATCCAGAGCCGAGTTCAAGTCATGAAGGGAACTCAGAGACCGGTGCCGGCGTGGGTCCTCTGTATGCTGAGCGCCGGTCCCCTGGGTTCACTTTTTCTTTCTCTATACTTTGTCGCTGTGTCTCATTTCTTTTCTCAAGTCTCTCGTTCCACCTAATGAGAAACGCCCACAGGTGTGGAGTGGTAGGACACCGCTTCATCCTTGTTAGTTTTCTGTCTCATTGATCTGTCTAATATTGACAGTGGAGTGTTAAAGTCTCCCACTATTACTGTGTGGAAGTCTAAGACTCTCTGTAGGTCTCTTAGAATTTGCTTTATGAATCTGGGTGCTACTGTATTGGGTGCATATATATTTAGGATAGCTAGCTCTTCTTGTTGCATTGATCCCTTTACCATTATCTAATGCCCTTCTTTGTCCTTTTTAATCTTTGTTGGTTTAAAGTCTGTTTTATCAGAGAGTAGGATTGCAACCCCCACTTTTCTTTTTATTTTTTTCTTTCCATTTGCTTGATAAATATTCCTCCATCCCTTTATTTTGACCATATGTGTGTCTTTGCAAGTGAAACGGGTCTCTTGAATACAGCACACTGATTAGTCTTGACTCTATCCAATTTGCCAGTCTGTCTCTTTTAATTGGGACATTTACTTTTAAGGTTAATATTGTTATGTGTGAATTTGATCCTGTCATCAAGATGCTAGCTTTTTATTTTGCACATTAGATGATGCAGTTTCTTCATAGTGTTGTTGGTCTTTATATGTTGATATGTTTTTGCAGTGGCTGGTACCGGTTGTTGCTTTCCACATTTTGTGCTTCCTTTAGGAACTCTTTTTTTTTTTTTTTTTCTCCTTTTTTCCCCTTTTTTTTTTTTTTTTTTTTTTTTTTTTTTAAATTACACTTTAAGTTCTAGGATACATGTGCACAATGTACAGGTTTGTTACATATGTATACATGTGCCATGTTTGTGTGTTGCATCCATTAAGTCATCATTTGCATTAGGTATATCTCCTAATGCTATCCCTCCCCCCTACCCCCACCCCACGACAGGCGTGTGTGATGTTCCCCATCCTGTGTCCAAGTGTTCTCATTGTTGAATTCCCACCTATAAGTGAGCACATTCAGTGTTTGGTTTTTTGTCCTTGTGATAGTTTGCTCAGAATGATAGTTTGCAGCTTCATCCATGTCCCTATGAAGGACATGAACTTATCCTTTTTAATGGCTGCATAGTATTCCATGGTGTATATGTGCCACATTTTCTTAATCCAGTCTATCATTGATGGACATTTGGGTTGGTTCCAAGTCTTTGCTATTGTGAATAGTGCCACAATAAACATATGTGTGCATGTGTCTTTATAGCAGCATGATTTATAATCCTTTGGGTATATACCCAGTAATGGGATGGCTGGGTTCTAGATCCTTGAGGAATCACTACACTGTCTTCCACAATGGTTGAACTAGTTTATAGTCCCACCAACAGTGTAAAACTGTTCCTGAAACTGGATCCCTTCCTTCAGGAACTATTTTAAGTCAGGCCTGGTGGTGACAAAATCTCTCAGCATTTGCTTTTCTGTAAATGATTTTATTACTCCTTCACTTATGAAGCTTAGTTTGGCTGGATATGAAATTCTGGGTTGAAAATTCTTTCCTTTAAGAATGTTGAATGTTGACCCCCACTCTCTTCTGGTTTGTAGGGTTTCTGCAGAGAGATCCGCTGTTAGTCTGATGGGCTTCTCTTTGTTGGTACCCTGACATTTATCTCTGGCTGCCCTTTACATTTTTTCCTTCTGAGGCTAATCTGCTATTTAATCCATTCACTGAGTGCTTATATTTTATTTCAATTATATTTGTAAATATCAAATATAGCTAATTTTGTTCTTTTTTCAATCCACTTTTTCCAAATATTTGTATTTCTGCCTCATTTCTGTTTTATAGCATTTTGTTCTATCTTACATTTTGTTCTTTTGTGGTAATTTTTATGCCTTCCTTTATAGTTTTACAGGTTTTATACCCACTAGATTTGTTTTATAGTCTCAATCTAGCTCTATTATCTCAAGTTTGGCTTCTCTTTGCTATAACTGATGATTCATACATGGTACTTTTTTCATTGATTTCTGTTATGATCTATTTGTAACTGTAAGTTCCTTTTTAGCAAAATAAAGCTTGTATTTTTTTTCCTATACCAAATATAATACAGCCGGGACTTTAAGAAGGTGGTTTTAGAGTAGTATTACTTATTTCCAAGAGTATCTCTGGATGAGGACAACTTTTTTTTTTTTAACCTCTTGAACTGGGGATTTTTGCAGGACAGAGACAGGTATATTTCCATATAACATCACCTGAGGCACAGGCTTAAGGTCTTGATTTCTCAAAGGGAGACATTTTTTCCTCACTTAAATTTACACCAGGATAAAATGTTTATTTTATTTTCTGCTGCAGCTGGAGGTCATGGTAGGTCTAATATTCCTTTATCTTTTGAAAAGCCCTTTGTAGCTTCAAGATTTATTGTAGCAGTCTGTTTTAACTCACACCCCTAAAGTGAACACAGGATCAGCTTTTGCTCCTAATCCCAGCTTTTGTCCCCTTTCTGTTTGTGCCACAGGGGTTTTCTTATCTTTCATGAGAACACAGATGATTCATCCATATTATTCAGTGCCTCCCCTTGTTTGTAGAGATAAAAGAAAAGTTTCTGCATCACTTTAAATGGCAATTTTATGGAAAGAGGTTTTGTTGTTAGTTTACTATACTAACAATGCTAGATATAAGTGAATTTTAATGGAAAATGGGAAATATGTTCAAACATATACATGGGTGGACATGGTACAAAATAGAGAAAGCATGGCCAACATCAGTATTTTGAACGTGCAAATAAACAAAACTATCACCATAGCCAACATCAGTATTTTGAAAGTGGAAATGAACAAGACTATCACCAATATTTACAGACATATTGTAGAGTTTTGTATATCCCCATAAGGCATATGATTGAGAGCTCAAGTCAATCTTCATTACCAAGACTAAGTATAGCTCCCTAAAGTAATTTAAAAATGACTCCAAATGATGGTACTGAATTACTGTGTTTATAATAACCTACAAAAGGGAAAATAATGATTCTTATATTGATCTGTGAAAGAGAAAAACACAAGTGCAGAAGTTTTAGGAATTCTTTTACATTATAATTCATAGTTAGCAATGGAATATAGTTAACTTGCAAGTCCTAGTACTATATTTCAATGTATTTTAAAAATAATTAAATTGAATTTTCAGTTAAATAAAAGATTGGAAAGTATAGCACACTAATATAATGTAATCCAATTTCTAATTACTATATTGATATAATGTGAGTTACCATATGAATGTAACAAACTCACACTGCACTAACTTTCATCCAACTTCATGCATTAAAAAAAAATAATGACGAATTGATGGGTGCTGACGAGTTGATGGGTGCAGCACACCAACATGGCACAAGTATACATATGTAACAAACCTGCACTTTACGCACATGTACCCTAGAACTTAAAGTATAATAATAATAAAAAAAAAATTGTCAGTAATACCCAACAACACATTTTAACAAAAAATGTGAACTTCATTAATTAAGCTTAGGTAATGTTACCACACTGTGTTCCTGTGTGGGCTCTAGGGTAAATCATTCATTTCATTAGTTCTAATGAGGTACATGTTTATTCATACACACACATTAATCTTATAATTTTTGTGGACTTTATAGATGAGTAAACAGAGATAAAGAGGTTAAAATTTTTAAAAATTTATGAAATTACAAAATAATTCTAGCGAAGCTAAGCTACCTAAGTAGGCCTCCTAACACTAGATAGAAGTTATTTTTACTAGACCAGTAATTCTCAGCATCCCTGTAAATCTAGGGGTCTCAGACATCCTTTGAGCAAGTCCCTGAGGTCAAAACTACTCTCATAAAAATACAAAATGTTATTTGCCTTTTTCAATTTGTTGATATTTTCACTGATAGTACAAATGCCATTGTGGGTAAAACTGCTAGCACCAAACATGGACGTGATTCCAGATTTTTCTAATAGTTGCCGTTTTCCTCACTGGCACACAGGAATTTTTTTCTTAAGTCAGTTTCATTAAGAATGAAAGCAGTAAAAATACTTTTTATATGAAGCAGTATAGTCATTATCTTTAATAAAATCTCAACCTTTGAATGCATCTTGTTTTAACACACTGTGTAATTACATGGGACTTATACATAAAGTACTTTTGTTACATATCAAAGGATAATGATTGTGTTTAGAAAAAGCTAATGTTCATTGATTTTAATTGAAACTGAACTAACTCCCTTTCTCGGTAATGCTGTCCTCACTTGAAGAAATGACTAGCAGATACTATGGCTATTGAGACTTGGGTGTGAGGTATTTGGTATTCTCCAAAATGAAAGAAGTAACTTTGTTACTCAAGGAAAGCAATTTACTATAATTATTGCCAATAGCAAAATCAAACCCTTGAAGTAAAAATTTGAATTTTGTGAAGCTTGTACCCACCACTCTGAGTTTTATATGTTCCTAATACTTAAAGATTTAGGTCAGCAGTTACATTAACAAATGTGATTTGCTTTTTGATATTGTATAATAAAATGTGTCAACATTTGAAACATTGCATAACTTAATAAATCTGTATTTTCTAAATAAAATATGTTTGATATTACAAAATTACAAAATGAATGAGTAAAATATCCATTGCAAGATGAATTTTAATGTAATAGCTTAGGAAAAGTTTACTAGTACAGTTAGAGCTTCCATATTGCAACTATCATTTGAAAAACTGTCAATTGATGAATTTTGGTGAAATACCATATGACAATATCCACAATTATCTAAAAATACTTACTCTTTTCAACTACATATCTGAGTGATCCTGCATTCAAAACAATATGTTGCAGCAGACTAAATTCAGAAGCAGATATTGGAATCCATTTGTCTATTAAGCCAAACACAAACAAGTTTTGCAAAAATGTGAAAAAACTCTTCTCATTATTATTTTTTAAATAATTATTTGTAAAATTAAGTATATAATTTATTTTGCCAAGCAATAGTTTATTATTGTTGCTTTAAAATAAAATGTTAAATACATATTTTACATTTTTCTGAATTTTAATTATTTTTTTATTTATTTATTTTTTTTTGAGACGGAGTCTTGCTCTGTCGCCCGGGCTGGAGTGCAGTGGCCGGATGTCAGCTCACTGCAAGCTCCGCCTCCCAGGTTTAGGCCATTCTCCTGCCTCAGCCTCCCGAGTAGCTGGGACTACAGGCGCCCGCCACCTCGCCCGGCTAGTTTTTTGTATTTTTAGTAGAGACTGGGTTTCACCGTGTTAGCCAGGATGGTCTCGATCTCCTGACCTTGTGATCCGCCCGTCTCAGCCTCCCAAAGTGCTGGGATTACAGGCTTGAGCCACCGCGCCCGGCTCTGAATTTTAATTATTTATGTGGCAAATCTTAAGTCTTTTCAGAGCTTTTTATCTTTTAGGGTATAAAAGATGCCCAAGGCCAAAAAGTTTTGGGAAGGGCTGTATAGACTGAACTCCATGCCTTAAGAGGAAAACGAAGCCAATATATTCTTTTTTTTATTTTATTTTATTTTTTTTTTTGAGACAAAGTCTCACTCTGTTGCCCAGGCTGGAGTGCAGTGGCATAGTCTCGGCTCACTGCAACCTCTGCCTCCTGGGTTCAAGAAATTCTCTGCCTCAGCCTCCCAAGTAGCTGGGATTACAGGCACCCACCATCACGCCCAGCTAATTGTTTGTATTTTTAGTAGAGATGGGGTTTCACCATCTTGGCCAGGCTGGTCTTGAACTCCTGACCTCGTGATCCACCCACCTCGGCCTCCCAAAGTGCTGGGATTACAGGCGTGAGCCACTGCACCCGGCAGCCAATATATTCTTACAGAGAAGAGGTACATGACAAAGCAACAACATACACCTTTCATTCCAACTCTGCTAAGTCATTGGTGGTACTCTTAGATCTTAGGCGGGTAACAGCAAAATAAGGTGAGAATTCCAAATAATAAACTTTCTAAGATAAATTTGTAAAAGCCCTTTTATAGCATTGATCCCCTATCTTAGTTCTTGGAAGTAATGAAATAGGGAAGTTTAAACAACTAAATTAATACTAGTAACAATTAAGTTGTGTGAATTAAGTGTGTCAATAGTAAGTGTTAAAGGAAGAGATTGGAAAAACTGATTTTCCCAGTCACTCAAGGTGCTCAAACCGATCATGGGAACATGTAGTTTTATTTGTGTAGCAACTGATAAGATAAAATCAATAGAGACCAAAACTCCTTTCACAGTGTTATAGTGAATCATTAAACACGAAATGAGCCTCTAACCTTGCCCTGTTGGCATTTCTACTGGCCAGAGAAATACAACTTAAAGAAGAACATATAAGGTAAGTAATGTAAATGTACACTGTACTATGAAATGTATCCTGAAATGAAGTTTTCAATATTAAGATTGTTTGATTTATGTAATCAGAAATGCCTGAATAATTATAAAATTATTAATTAATTAATAAAGTTTAAATCCTATAAACAAAGTCTTTCTGTATGTGTGTGTGTGTGTCTGTCTGTGTGTGTGTGTGTATTTTAATTTCAATAATAGTTTTCCTGGATAACAAATTATTGAAAGAATAGAATAAAGCAAGAATAATTACTACATCTGCAGGTAAAAATTTTTTCAGATAAGATAATTTTAAAAGAAAATTACTACAATAATTAAATTGTTGGTGATCTTGGTTGAAAACTCTTCTGTCAGAGATGGCACCATCCCAGAAAGGTTAAATCATATGTTAAAGGTCAGTATCTAACTTCTAACTGGCCCAAAGTACAATTCAAGTTCAAAGAGAACAAGGAAGTAAATTAAAAACTGTAAAAACACAGATAATTATAAACATTTTAATCACAATTAGCATGTATAGTTGAAAAATTATAATTAGTGAGAGTAGACACTAAGCCCTGAAGAAACAAGTGGTGAGAAAATAAAGTGCTTGTTATGGAGCCATCAATTTATACTTTTTTTGTCTATTAGTTTATGAAACTGGCTTTCATTTTTAATGTGTACTCCCATTTCCTGTAATTCCTCCATTTTTAAATAGAATTTCAAATTTAGAAGTTCTAAATGTGACGCTAGGCTTCACACTGAATTTGCTACTTTAATAATGTAAATTAGGTTTCTAGAAAATACAACAGAAAAAAAAACCAGAAAACTTTTAAAAATATTTAAAAGGTACTTATAAACTCTAATTTATTGAACATTCTGAGGATGTTTATGTGCTAGGTATTACAACAGACAAAAGAATGCCAAGAAAATTAAGACTGAGTCTCTGCCTTCCAGAACTTATATTCAGTAAGAGAAGAAGGGAGAATTAAGCACAAGGTACAGTGTGATAGTAACTATGAGAACAGAGGGTATATTACATGAGTATAGCATAAAAACAGTGATTAAAAATACATTAGTTGTCAAAGTGATCTTGGTAAATTGAAATTGCCGAATCAAGCAAAATAATTTTATTCACTAAAGAAAATGTCTAGAAGAAAAATATATTTTCCCCCAAATTCTATAAACTGTAACAGGATAGAAATCTAACTGCCAGCCACTAAAGGTAATAAAATAACCATCAGCTAATAGCAAAGCCTAAAATAAAAATAAAAATAAAAGAATACTAAGATAATTCCAGTAAAGTGAGCTCTATTCAAACCATTAGTAGAAAATAAATTATAGAATCTAATATGTTAGATGGTTTAATGCAGTGGAATCATGGGGGTTCTGGATAAATTGCTTAAAAGGCATAATGAAACAGAAAATTTAGTAAACAAGAACGTTTTCCTTACTTTTGGTAGAATTCTGAGCTTATCTCATACCTGCTTTCTGGGTCTCCAAATTACATTTATCCAGGAGATCCACAAATCCAATCATTTTCTATTTTACACTATCTCTAAAAGTGATTTACAAGTAAATTGAAGTGTTAATCACATCAGGAAAATACTACAATTTCCAACCAGTATTTAATCAGGTATGTCTTAGGCACTGCTGCAATGCTATCAAGTTGCTTCCAACTGTGAAGAGTAACTAAAGGGAAGACCCAATCTTGTCCAGGGGACACTTACAATATTTTTATAACAATGAACATTAATTTCAGAAGTAATTCAGAAGCAATATGGAGTTAGCATAGATTATTCATAATATTGGTGGCATCTTAAAAGGAAGAAGGCACAATTTTTGAAAATAAGCTTATTATAAAATATTATTTGTAAAATCAAAGATCGAGGTTAGCTCTTTAGCTTTAGAATTCTTTTGCGTGGCTCCAACAAGTTCTCTGTTCCTTCTGAGTCTCAATTTTTCAACTATAAAGAAGATGTATTTTTATTCACCCAATCTGTTTCACAGAATTTTTGTGAAGATCAAATGATAAAGCATGTGAACTGAAAAATACTTTAAGAGATTATGTGGGCATCTGTATTTTAGAAGCCTCAATTGGGGAATTATGGTGAGTCAGAAAAAATAGGAAAACTTGTAATAAAAAATAAACAAGTCGTAGTCTATTTTACATAATTCATGTTTGGGAGCATCTCTTACTCAGAAACAATGTTCGATTTTTCATGTTTTAGAACCTCTCATTTCCAATGAATTCCAATTTTAACTCAGTCAGCACTGCATTTTACACATTTTGATGTCAGTGTGATATAATTAAACACTGGGAAAAAACCTACTCCATAGTGAAAGATTTACTTACATCTCAATATTTTATCATAAAATTGTTAGATTTCCTTTGAATATTTTTACAGCATTCTGTTACTTCATTTAAAAAATTTGTATTAAAAATTACCCAAGAGTGCTTTGAGAGGGAAAAACAATCTACTATATTCTCAGAAGTAGAAATAATGTCTTCCATTTTTCAATATTCCCATCTAAATTTTTTTAAAATTATACATTTTATCAATTATTATAATGTACAATTGGATGCACTGCATATTTAACTTACAATTTTTAAGGTTGCTAGTCTTTATACATTCAAATTTAGTGATAACAGAATTTTCCCTTTATCGAATACAGCATTGTTTGCTTAACCATCTCTTTGTGGTTTGGTAAAAAGATTGCTCAAGAATTTTCACTATTACAAATCACTCTGATACTGAAATATTTATTGTAAGTTTTTCCATTTCATTATCATTTTTTTTATTTATAAATTCACAACTTGAGTTTCTAGAGTTGGAGCACCTAAACATTTTATGGACTACCTAGAGCAATCTTACCATTGCCACTAGTCTAATATTGCACAATTTTTTTTGCAAAACCTCATTAGTATTGGCTTTCATGATTTTACAATTTTTGGTAGCTTATCAAGAATAAAATATATTGCCCTTTAAAAGAAGTTAAGCTTTTAGCTAATACATTTTAATTGCAAAGCTTTAGAAATATTTCTATTTCAATTTGAGCCCTCCGTAAGAGTCATTGAACTTCTAAGAACAATACCTTGATCATCTTTTGCAAAATCAACTCACAATGGGCAAAATTGAAGGTCAGAGAAAATCCTTAAAAGGACAGTTGGGTGCTTCCAAAGCATGATAGCTGGCTGGCCTCTAGGTGGCTTCACAATGAGGCACAGCTGGTTAAATATACCAACTTTCAGGGTGAAAACTTAACTACATTGCAGACTTAGAAAGCTGATATTTTCAGCCCATCACAAGTGAATCCATTTCTCCTAAGAAAACACACAGTACTTCTGGCTATAAGTCTTATGTATTATACTGAGTCCAATTAATATATTATGGATTACAATATTCGTGGTGTTTTAAAAGATAGAAAGCACAATTTTCAAAAATATGCTTATTATAAAATATTATTTTGCAGTCAAAGATCTGGGTTAGATTCCCAGATTTATAATCCTTTCTTGGTGGCTCCAGCAAGTTCCATATTCTCTCTGACTCAATTTTTCAGCTGTAAAGAAGATGTATTTTCATTCACCCAATCTGTTTACAGAATTTTTGTGAGGATGAAATGATAAAGCATGTGAAGTGAAAAGTATTTTAAGAGATTATGTGGGCATCTGTGTTTTAGAAGCCTCAAATGGGGAAGTATTGTAATTTACCATTAGCAATATGGCAGTCATTCAGACTGGATTTGTCTCGTGGACAGGTCTGGGAAAACTCCTCACCAGTAGGCTTACCTGGAGACTCATACTATAACCAAATGTTTGCTTGGCAGATTCTGGTGTATAAGAAGAGGAATATTATCATTTAAATATTTAATGGCAAGAGGCTACTATAACAAGAATAATTTATGTTTACATTTGAGATAGTCAATCTTATTTCCCAAAATATATCTCAATGGTCTGATGAAGGAAAATGTTATATAAAACATAATGTGTACTCAATAAATTCTATAAATTTTTCTCACTCCCAGATTTTAATATGCCAGTGTTCACTATTGATATCTAAGAGGAAAACCTCGTGAGTCCCATTTCCTAAACAGAATTTTTGGAGAAGTAGGCAGAACATCTATTAATATCTCTCACAAATAGAGAACCAGGAAACCCAGGTTTGGATTACGGAATTATAATAATTGAAAGACTCCAGTTTTTTCTCCCAAGATAGATGTGTGAACATCTCCATTTTGACACGCCCAACATCTATCTATAGGAAGAGAAAAACAGGACAATTAGAGTCAGTGATGAAGCAGCTACGTTGTCTGGGGTATATGCCCTGGTGTTTGTTGTCACATGCCAGGAAAATTTAGGACAGGGACACACACCAGCAGTTTAGGAGTGGAGGTTTAATAGGCAGAAGAGAAAAGAAAGAGAAAGGGAAACAACTATCTCTACGGAGAGAGGTGTCTCCTAGCAAAATGACCCGCTGGTGGCCAATGTATCGAATTTTACAGTCTGAGGTTTGAGGAGGTGGTGTCTGATTTACATCGGGCTCACGGATTGGTTCCATCAGGTATGACGTTTACATAAGGCCGGCAAAGGGAAGGTTGGTCACTCCACCCTAATCTTATAATGCAAATGGGCTTTCCAGTTGCTCGGCGCCATCTTGTCTGCTTCTTACTGTACATATTCCTGACAAAGGGAAGGGAAAGTGGAGCCGCCATCTTGAATAGTCTAGTCCTTAATTCCTGCCACATTCACACGAGCAAGCTCCCAGCTTGCTTCTCTGTGTCTGCAGCTCAACTTTACAGGCTGCTGTTAGAAAATGATTTCGGACTGCTTTTCATTAAAAAGGAAAGCCTTACCAGGACTTCCATACTCTCACTATCTGCCGAAGTAATTTATTCTTAACTCCTGTATTAGTGAGACTCAAATTACTGAATTGTTGAGAAGCAGAAACCACCTGGATTGTAAACCGAGGAAATGGTTTCTGAGAAATACCAACTGCACCTGAGAATGGAGCTGACACAGAGAAAAACACAGGTGAGACAGGGAGAAAGAAAAACCAATTTCTGGTAATGGTATTAAATTCTTAGCTCAAGCAGTGTCTCAAGTCAACTGTACCCTTGAATTTTAAATTTCTATAAACCTAGAAATATGTAAATTCTCTCCCTCTCTCCTCCTTAAATCAATTTGCAACTAAAATATGTTTTACCTGTTAACATGGGCAGTATTTGGATAGAATTCTTCAGAGGTCGGGCGCGGTGGCTCACGCCTGTAATTCCAGCACTTTGGGAGGCCGAGACGGGCGGATCACGAGGTCAGAGATGGAGACTATCCTGGCTAACACAGTGAAACCCCGTCTCTACTAAAAAATACAAAAAACTAGCAGGGCGCGGTGGCGGGCGCCTATAGTCCCAGCTACGCAGGAGACTGAGGCAGGAGAATGGCGTAAACCCGGGGCGGAGCCTGCAGTGAGCCCAGATCGCGCTACTGCACTCCAGCCTGGGTGACAGAGTGAGAATCCATCTCAAAAAAAAAAAAAAAAAAAGAATTCTTCAACTTTGCATCTGTGGCTGATTTTTATACGTTTCTATTACTAACCAATGCTCCTTAAGATAATCATATTTCTTATGTATGTAAAGTCATTTAACTATAGATATATTTTCTCTCTGCTCTGACCCACTATACATTGTTTTTAAATGTATTACTCAATATAACTTTGTTTTTCTGGCATGTGGGTTGTTTTACCCTCTGTACTACTTCCAGGCCTGATAATGAATTAAATGAAAAGGTTCCAAACATCTCCATTTATGCATATTTCTCTGATCCAGTAAGGTATTTTTTTTTTTTTTTTTGTTATTAGGATTCCAGCGCATATTCTGTTTATCCTAAGCACACAAAACAGTATCTGGCACCTAATAGGCTTGAAAGTTGTTGGATTTCTTCTTAGACAATATCATCAATATTTTCTCTTCTTATGGCATTTGCTCTTTTTGGACTGTACGCTGTGCTAGAATATCTGTTATACTTCATTCCCTGCCACTACCCTTACTCAAGAAAAGATGTTTCTAAGGTGACTGATACTTTAAGAAATAAAGTTAATGAAACCATTAATGACTGGGATAGCATTATGTTTTTGACCTTTCAAAACTATTTACTGTTGAGTAAAAAGAACTACTTTCAGAAGAATGAATATCTAATGGTGGAATTTAATTGAAGATAGTTTGAGACTATAAACTCTATTTCCAACATAAATTATATTCATAAAGTAACTACATTTTCACTTTTTCTTTAAAAGTGATATTACTTGCTTCTCTTTCGCCCTGACTTCCACTACAAATATTTTCCTTTTCATCCTGCTTATGGTTGTCCTAGGCCCTGGTTAATCCATAAACTATATCTCATAAATTAGATTGAATAGCACTTTAAAGCAAGGTATTGTATAAACAGCTTCCTGGCCAAGTGAGAGATGGAGCCAAGATCAATTAGTAATATCTATCATGGACAGGAGTGACTGTTCACTACCAAATAAATTTGCTCCTCCAGATTTAGCCAAACATTTGTATGATACCATTAATGTTATTTGACCAGTATATATCTACATAGTCATTTAGCAACCAGAATTATAAATTAAACAGAAATTAGAGATTGAAAATCTTCTGGTAACTTTTTTTCATTGAAAAAGTGAAAACTCAGAAACATCTTACATTTCACAAAGCTAAATTTTCAGAAATAAAACTGTCCCTTTTAAACTTTTCTTTACAAACCCATCTTAACTTAAATAAGCTTCCAACTAATAAAGAAATACTAATAGTTCCTTTAAAAAAAAAAAAGCTTTTAATAATATCACAGTGAAAATAATATTTCCTTGAAGGAGGTAAAGGGGAATGCCCTGTACACAAATCTTAACTCTAACTAATTATAAGTTTAGTTCACTCAATGTAAGTAGAATTAGTCAGAAAAAAATCTGATTTTCTCCTGTCTCAAGCAAACGAAATGTTAAGTTCACTAGTTTAGAAAATATAGGCTGGAACTGCTAATGATTAGCTTGTTCTTATTATGGTGAAAATAGATTTATACATTTTATGTACTATGTCTAGGTAACATAAAATGGCACATATTATGGAAGCAGAACGATTTTATTATTTAGTTGTACCAACAGAAAAAAAAAGTGAAATTGACAGAATTTTATTCCCAGTATAGCAGTGGAAAAACATTTTGATATTATGAATTTGCCATACATTATTGTCCTTTTTCATACTCCCAAAGAGAAAAAACATATTTGATTGAAAATAATAATATATTATTTTCTCATGAGGCATGATTTTTCTCATGTCCTAGTTCTTTTAGCCATAATCACTAGGAACTTCTTGACATTTAGAGAAGCATTTCATTTCCAGAAGGTGGCGCTGTAGAATAGTTAAAAACGCAGGTTTGCTTTTCCTCAGAAACAAAGCAGATACTCCTTCATGAACATCCAAGTTAACTGCAATTCTGAAAAGAGTATTCAAATTAAATAAATGCCTTACTGCCCTTTCCTTGCTAACATTTTAAACTCAATATTTTCCTATGTCTGTGACCTAATTGTCTAGGCAAACTAGCAGTACAACAATTTAGAAAGTGCAATATTAAAAACAAAATAGGCAAAAATATTAAGGGATATGTTAGAAAAGTAGGCCAGGCTTACATCAGAAATACCAACTTCTGCTTTGACTTTTAATAAAATTTATCTATAAATGTATTTGAATAACATTTCATGCCATATAATTATATCATACTCAAAATATATGTAAAATCAGAGAATTCATGTGCAAAATCAGATAACTATAGAAATTAATGGATCTTCTAATGATTATTTAAAATATTTTTGGCATTATAAAAACCTTAGGCTTTAATAAGCATATGGGAAAACTGAAGAAAGAGCAAAGAAATCAGGAAAGAGAGTAGAATTCCTTAGTTCTTGAATTTTCTAGAGTTTTTAGAAATTTTTGCCTAGTAAAACATATGTAGTGTTATATATGTAATAAATTTCGACTACAGTAAATTGATCTGTTTTCTATGCAAAGACGGATGGAGAACATTTGTGATGTTGCCAGAGATTGTATTTATAGCACATTTATTTATTTCTGTAAGCAACAAGAACCTATTCAGTGGTCAAATGAAAACTATTATATTTAGAAGAGAAAAGTCCACTTAAAACTGTCAATTCATAGTTTTTTGGAATAATTGGAAATTTTAGTCATAATCATTTACATACTGGGAGCTATTTTTGTCTATTTGAGTCTTGTTGTTTACCAGTTGTTATATCACACAAACTACAAATGCATCTCTAGTAAAACTCTAAGCATGTGATAACAGTAGACAATGACTAGAAATATACTTGAAATTCATCATGTACAATGTATTTAGTGTAGCCTATAGTATCACAAATACATCAATGAGTCCCACTCTTACTTTTATGAAATTATCTTTACAATGCACCATGGTTTAAAATATCTGTTGAAATGGAAGGCATAGATCCATCACTTAAAATTTGATGAGTCATGCTGTTATACTTAATCTGTTTTTCTTGAAATACATAACACAAATATTTGAATTATTAAAAATTAATAATAACCATAGATTGATTTTTGTTAAATTAAGGCTTTTCTATAGTCTCGATTTACAATGTGTTATAGAAATGTGCATACCACAGTCATTTTCAGGATTTGGGAAGATGTCTGCAAATTAAGCCAGTAATTTATCTTAAGAGGAAAGGAATGAAGATACCAAAATTACATGTGACACTTTGTAATATTCAGGTTTCTACTAATACACTATCTCTGAATGCAATAAACTCTACTTAAGTATTTTTAAATGTATAAATGACATTTATTCTGTAAATTCTTCTTAAATTAGTTTTTTCCAGAAAAGACATATTCGGAAAGGGAACATTCAGTTAAGAAACTACAGGACATAAATTTTTCAAATATTAATGTTAGAAATTAAGCAGATCAAATATTGCACATCCTATCAATATTTTTACTTCTCAGGCAAATATAGAAATAGGTTATTACAACTCTCTGAGTATAATAACTTATGTACAGGATATAACCGAAACTATAGAACTAATATGGTGCAAATTCTTGACACAATTTTGCTCAGTGAGCAAGGTTAGTCTATCATCCTACTGTAATCAAGCCCAATATCATCAAATTGACACAACAGTATATTCTCTGTCAGACAAATTACTCTTCACCCAAGACAGCATAATCCAACAAACCTATAAAGATGGAAATATATGACAATAATGTGGAGGAGAAAAACTAATATCTTTTTCTCACCTATCACAAGGCTCATAGCTAAGTCACCTATAATAAAAGATTAACAAAATGCATATAAATGTATTGAATAAAAGTTTTGTGTGGTGTTGGAGCCTTCAGAAATGAAAACCCAAAGAAATAGACACTTGTGTATTTTATGGTAAATTCAATGAAGAAGTGGCTAGTCATGCAGGAACGTGGTTGAAGGATAAAAGGATATGTATAATCTAATGGTAATAAACTTGGGGGAACTAGCAAGGCCTGTTTGTTCAAATTTGACTCTGTGTCCCTGTGTCTTCAGAAACATACGCATTTCTTTTCTCTGTGTATGAGGAGGGTGCCTCTCCAAAGAAAAGTCTTATGACCTAGTTTGGAAGAAAGGCAGAGAATTCTTTTACAACCTACTTCAGGGGAAAAGGGCAGGAGAAGGTCAGAGAGTAAGTTTCCTGTTTCTGCTCTTTCCTTAAATGCCAAAATGCCATATTTTGGGGTAGCATGTCCTGAAGTCCATTAATATAAATGTCGACTGTGACTGCCTCTGGGAGGAAAGGTAGCACTTGTTTTGGAAGACATATGGGGAAACTTTCCCTGGGATGATGGAAATGTTCCATATCCTGACAAGATTAGACGGGTCTATGCACTTTTCAAAACTCGTCAAGCTGTGCTCTTAGATCTATGCATCTCACTATGTATAAACTATATCTCAAGAAAAACGATCATATTCAAAGAATAGATTTTTTAAAAAGAACACTTTTAAACGCTGTGCTAAAAAAATTTAGGGGAAAGAAGGAAAATTTATCTCCTTGCTGCATCAGCTTTGTCTCCAGTAGGCAAGAAAAGGAATAAAGAAATAAATAATTCAATAAAATAAAAAGCTTATTTGTAACACATATAGTCATGGTAGAAGTAATACAAAACAGATGTGGAAATACAAAAGGCACAGAAGCAGGATCAAGACCTATTGACAATCAATTGTTAAAAAAATTGGTGCTTACTATAATTAAGAAGCAAAGGTATGTGAATAAAACTCCGATTCTATATTATAGTAGGAGAGTAAAATATGTGTGTGTATATGTATATATATACACACATATTATCATACAAGTTAGAAAGATATAAATACCTCAAGATTTGTTTAAAGACCAATGCAATTTCAGAAGTACAGGAGAAGCTATTAAAAAGGTCTTATCTAAATAACTTAAACCTTAAAAGGTAAAAATAGGCATAAAGGAAACTAGCACAGTGACAGCCACGCTCTGGAGTTGTAGCACAATGAAATCCTTGAAGGACTGTAACTATTTATGTGTTTCCCAAATGTCCACAGAGTAATTCCAGCTTGATCATCACTATCTCTTATGTTCTATATTCTAATTATCTGGCCATCATGGTAACACAGAATGATTAGTGATAAAACTAGCCAATAACCAATCTGGCGGCTTCAACTAAATTTTTTTTTTTTTTTCATTTTAAGACAGCAATTAGCCAAATCTTATCTTCTGCATCTCATTCCTCAGATTGCATGTTTCCATTTTTCTCTCACTCCAGCAACCCTATAAGACATAAAGTAGTGAGTATTTTCTGAGGCTGCTCCACACAGACAAACCTGAGTAAGAAAAAAAAAAAAAAAAAAAATGCCTTCTAAGAGCCTAGTGCTTAAAGTCGAGAAACATGAGCAGTTTACTTTAATCGACAGATTTGAGAATAGAAGAATATATATTTTTCTTATTTTATTTTTAAAGAGTTAGAGGAATTTAAAAACCAATCCTCTGTTTTTGTGTACTTTGTATTAGTTGTTGAATATTAACTTTACACTCACTTAATGGTCTAAGGCAGATTGCTTTCCATTGTTACTGTTTTGTTTTCCTTTTCAGAATGGAACCCTAGACTTTATGAAATCACCTTTCCAGTGGTCCATCTATGACAATTGTTTCTTGGCCCTTTACCAAACCATGTGGAGAGCTGTAGGGATCTCTAAGATGTGAATCTGTGAAAGAATATTTATTTAAATTAATCTAATGATTAGTAGCATTAATATTCAATAGATGACTTCTTTATTTTCATATTCTCTAGGGACAGTTATTTATAAACATACATATTTTATTATAATTTTTAATATCAAGTTTTTGTAATATTTGGAATATTCTCATTTTGGACCTGTACCTAAAAATAGTCAGTTTGGGCTGGGTGCGGTGGCTCACACCTGTAATCCCAGCACTTTGGGAGGCCGAGGCAGGTGGATCACAAGGTCAAGAGATTGAGACCATCCTCGCAAACATGGTGAAACCCAGTCTCTACTAAAAATAGAAAAGTTAGCTGGGTGTGGTGGCATGCGCCTGTAGTTCAGCTACTCGAGAGGCTGAGGCAGGAGAATCGCTTGAACCCAGGAGGCTGAAGTTGGAGTGAGCCAAGATTGTACCATTGAACTCCAGCGTAGGTGACAGAGTGAGACTCCATCTCAAAAAAAAAAAAAAAATTAATCTCTTAATTTAAAAAAATTTAATTTTTTACTTAAATATTTTAAGAAAGAAAAAGGGCTGGGCACAATGGCTCAGACCAGGTGCAGTGGCTCACGCCTGTCATCCCAGCACTTTGGGAGGCCAAAGCGGGTGGATCACCTGAGGTCGCAAGTTTTAGACCAGCCTGACCAACATGGTGAAACCCCATCTGTACTAAAAGTACAGAATTAGCCGGGCGTGGTGGTGCATGCCTGTAATCCCAGTTACTCTGGAGGCTGAGGCAGGACAATCACTTGAACCTAGGAAATGGAGGTTGCAGTGAGCTGAGATTGCACCATAGCACTCCAGCCTGGGCAACAAGAGCAAAACTTCGTCTCAAAAAAAATTTAAAAAAAAGAAAGGAAAAAAGAGAAATAGTTTCAGTCTATTCTGATTCTATTTTTTATAAGTAAATTTTTAAGAACAATAATTACTTGAATGTATGGCTACTGTAGGAGTTAATACAGTTTTAATCTAATTCTATAACAAAAGTACCCAAAATGCAGCCATGTAAACAAGACAAAATTTCTCTCGTTTGTGTTTTTACTTTCTTTCTTTTATATCTAAGATGACAGCGAGAACGTGTAATACAGCTTTGCCATGTTCAGTGCAAGGTTTCCTCACTATCTCCCAACTGGTTGATGGTGTGTGCATTGAGGGCAGGAGAGCAGACAAGAGAGTGCACAGATAATTCTTTTAAGAGCACAACTAGAATAATCAGGCATCGTTCCTCTCCGTATTTCATTAACTACAACCAGTAACTTGCCCACATCTAGTTGAAAGAAAGGCTTGAAAAGATGGCCTTTGGCTGGTTAGCCATCATCAGGAAAGAAGAGGGTAAAGAATACTGGGGAAGAACTTGCAGTCTACCACCCAAATATCCAGGTATACAAGAAGAGGAAAAAGCACAGCTGTCTTTTTTCAAGGCAATGATCAAACACCACTGGATAAGATTCCTGAACTTTTCAGCTATGGCAGTGAAATAATTTCCCTGATTATTGAGGCAGAATTATGTTATCTTGGAGGAATTTATTGACCCTTATTACTTATGGTTCCTATTTTCATTTCTCTATGAGACTATTTGTCCATTACTGCTATAGCGACCATAACAACAGATTTGCCTGTGACCATCTGATTTATATTCATTGTTTTGGTGTAATGAAAATATTCAGTTGGGCCGGGCGCGGTGGCTCAAGCCTGTAATCCCAGCACTTTGGGAGGCCGAGAGGGGCGGATCACGAGGTCAGGAGATTGAGACCATCCTGGCGAACACGGTGAAACCTTGTCTCTACTAAAAAATACAAAAAACTAACCGGGCGAGGTGGCGGGCGCCTGTAGTCCCAGCTACTCAGGAGGCTGAGGCAGGAGAATGGCGTGAACCCGGGAGGCGGAGCTTGCAGTGAGCTGAGATCCAGCCACCGCACTCAAGCCTGGGTGACAGAGCGAGAATCCGTCTCAAAAAAAAAAAAAAGAAAGAAAATATTCAGCAAAAGAATTATCTATTCTAAATGTGTATCCATTTTATTCTCAGAAGTATTTAATTACCCTATAATTATTTTGTAAGAAAGAATTAGAAAATATTCTCTCCTTGGAGCTGCACATTTTTTGTGATGTATATGCTGCAAAACCAGTAGTGGGGCATAGGAGATACCTTAAAAGCCAAACACGGATTGACTTTTGCCGATCAGTTCAATTCTTTCAAAACCTTAGTATGCTTTTGGTCTAGTTGCTTCCATTCAGATCCATAGACGGGTTATCCTACCCAAAGACCTACCCCAGACAATGTTGCTATACATACAGACCAACCTTTTTTTATTTACTGGTTTCTTTGCTTAGCACATTCTGCTCTCCTTCAATTTATGGGTGTCTATTTTGAAGCTACCTGAAAATATTAGTTTAGGCAGGAAAGCGTCACTCTTAGCCCAACCTTTGAAACTATAAAGCACTTCAATTAACTGAGAGGTTTTAATGTGGGCACTTGAAGAAGTCAGAGGCCTCTTTACTGCCAGGCCTCCTTTTTTAGAATCACCTCTAGCCCGGGTACATATTGTCACAGAACTTTGCACAAGAATCTTCCTCAGCAGTTCACAGAGGTTACCTGTTCTTTTGGCAAGTAATCTCCCTTTTTAAGGATTGCAAATGACAGTTTTATGAAATACTTTATCATAGAGTAATGAGAATTACTAACTTTTTAGCCTGCAATATCTGTGTTCTCACCCACTCTAAATCCTTAGAACAAAGCTTCATTTTTTTTATTATGCTAGAGTACAATTCTAGTAACCAAGTCATGTTTCATTTAAGATTAAATGCCATTAAAACATAGAAAGAGACCCTAAAACACAACATTTTATACAAGATAAAAATGTATGTCTCACTAAATATCAAGTGGTAGGTTGCTTGTCATTGGCAGGACAGGACAACTCTTCCATTCTCAATATGTGACTTCTGTCTCTGGATTCAGGGAAACAGCCTTTGCCATCCATGACACAACCATCAGAAAGAGGGAAAGGTTCCAGAATATTGTATGCTCTAATCTTTAGGGACAAAACCTGAAATACCAAATATGTTCTGTTTAAATTCCATTGTCTAGAGCTTAGACACATGGTCCTACCTCTCAAAAGGGAGGCTGAAAAAGGAAGTCTTAAGTTGGATGGCATGTGACCACTTGAAACTATTGTGGAAACAGGTTAAGAAAAGATACGGGGTGACAACTCTCGGTTTGATGCAATACTGTTATTCAGAAACAAATCTAAATATTTAAGGTAGGAAAGATTTATTTAACGCAAAGAATAAACTACTTTCACAATGATTATAGGAAGAGCCACAGTTGTGGGCTCTAGGCTGGAACACGGCATGGGGAGAACTGACACACGCGGGGACTGAGATCACCACTGGAACTATTGCAAATGAACAATCCGCTATAAAAGCAATCTCAAAATTAGAAAGCTGGGAATCAGCTGTCACCACTACTTTTGCCACAGCTGTCTCTCAACACCAAGGGAAGTGAAGAATAGACACTGCAGTATTGCTTTGAAAAACAAGGCCTTCCTTGCCAGTAGATGAAAGGGAAAGAAAGAAAGAAAAGGAAAGCGAAGGAAGGAAGGAAGGAAGGAAAGAAAGATGAGAGAAAGGAGAAAGGAAGGTGGAAGGAAGGAAGGAAGGAGGGAAAGATGAAAGTAAAGAGGAAAGAAAGAAAGAAAGAGAAAGAAAGAGGAAGGTGAAAGGAAGGAGGGAGGGAGAGAGGGAGGGAAAGAAAGAAAAGAGAAAGAAGAAAGGGGGAGAAAGAAAGAAAAAGAAAGAGGAAGGTGGAAGGAAGGAGGGAGGGAGAGAAGGAGGGAAAGAAAGAAAAAGAAGAACGAGAGGGGGAGAAAGAAAAGAAGAAAAAGAAAGAAGAAAGAAAAAAGGAAAAAAAGAAAGAAAAAGAAAGAAAGAGAAAGAAAGAAACTCATTCCTTGCTCATACCTTTACAATACAACTTCTTGGTAGAGCTAACTCTCCTCCTGACTCTCTACTGCAAAGGCATACGGGAAGTGTCATTTTTAGCTTTTCAGAATCTAGAGTCAGTCATGTCTACTTGGCAGAGGGTCGAAACATCCACCTCTGCTCCTGCTGAACAATGGGCACCACAGAAAAGCATGTATTATTAAAGCATTATTTTTGTCCAAGTGAATAATGAAAATGACAGATGATTGTTCAATCTACTCTTTTATATTGGATATATGGTGTACAACATGATATTTTGACATATACATTATGGAGTGTCTAAATAAAGCTAATTACTATGTACATTACTTCTCATACTTACCTTTTTTTGTAGTGAGAACACTTAAAATCTGTCTTACAAATTTTCAAGTATACAATACATTGTTATTAACCATAGTGACTGTGTTGTACAATGGGCCTCTTGAACTCAGTTCTCCTGTCTAACTGAAATTTTGTATCTTTTGACCAACATCTCCCCGATCTCCCTACCACAGCTTCTGGTGACCACCATTTTACTCTCTGCTCCTATTAATCTAACATTTTTAGATTTCACACATAAGTAAGATTATGTAGTATTTCTTTTTCTATGTCTAGCTTATTTTACTCAAATAATGCCCTCCAGATCATCCATGTTGTCACAAATGTCAGGATTTCCTTCTTTTTATTAAGGGTGGAAGAGGATTCTATTATATATATGTACTCATTCTACTTATAGAGTAATAGATGAATCTTTCATCTATGTTGATTCTCTGACAATGAATATCCACTTAAAATAAAATGATTGGTTCAAGTTTAATACAAAATGTTGAGTCTCAGGTTGTATAAGGTTTAGAAATATCAGTATAATATTTTGTTTATGCTAGACATTAAACAAATAGTATTTTGGAATGTCTAAAAGCTCTATCTTTATAAAGAATTTCATATTCTATTGATTCATTTTTTTCCCTCTTAGGCTAAAGTGAATGAATAAGCAATTTACTTTTTAATAGAACAGCAATGCTGCTAGCACTTAATTTCTAAATAACTTGATCGAAACATTTTCCTTTTCTCTGGCAGTGTCCTATATTTGAAATAGAAATATTCAAGTAGTTGCCTTATTATCTGCATCTGCCTTCATTTGTTTTTCACCCAGCTGCTAACTAGGTTCAGGTCACTCTACTAAGCAACAGAGTGGGAAATTGCTCTTGTAAGCTTCATGATAGCAGAAACCTTATTGGTCTTTTTCACTACATTATAACCAGTACTAGGCAGCTGCTAAGTACCCAGTAGATACTCTAGCAGAACTTTTGACTTAAAAAGTGAGATCTTAGGCAGGGCGCGGTGGCTCACTCCTGTAATCCCAGCACTTTGGGAGGCTGAGGCGGGCGGATTATGAGGTCAGGAGATGGAGACCATCCTGGCTAACACAGTGAAACCCCGTCTCTACTAAAAATGCAAAAAAATTAGCTGGGCGTGGTGGTGGGCGCCTGTAGTCCCAGCTACTTGGGAGGCTGAGGCAGGAGAATGGTGTGAACCCGGGAGGTGGAGCTTGCAGTGAGCCGAGATCGGCCACTGCACTCCAGCCTGGGCGACAGAGTGAGACTCCGTCTCAAAAAAAAAAAAAAAAAAAAAAAAGTGAGATCCTGCTTTGAAATGGGTATATACGAATAACATTAAAAAGAGAATGAGATGGAAAATGTGGAGCATATATGAAATATGCAGGTAGCCAGCTTCGGAGTCTGGGTCACAACTCTTTATATTAAACTTTAAAGACAACTCTGCTAAGTTCTACCTACTGGCCGAGCGAGTTTTGAAAAATCTTTCCCAGGTTTTGAGCAAGACTACAGGCTGATGAGTAAGGACGCTTGTAGAACTCATCTTGTAGTGTGTGTTCTGAAAATTGAGGAATTTTGAACAAAGAAATTACATTAGTTTAGAGTAGGGGGAAATAAGCCTATTTAGAAAAAAGTAGAAGGTTATATATAATTTGACATTGATTTCTTAATGTCACAAGCAGGAAAGTTTTAGAAGGGTGTTCACCATGACACTTAAAACTTTGCATCTCACAATAAAATGCATAAACAAAATAACCTAATTAATATTAACACAGTAGATAGGAAATCAAATAAACTTGCACTGTAAAGATTGATTTTTAAATAAAATTTGCATTTCATTGTTGAAGCTTGATCATTATGTCTTAAATACTTTACCTAAAACATGGAGTAGACTACTACCAGGTAAAATAGAGGCTTTGTGGGTTTAAATTTTAGACATAAAACATAGGCATGAAAAAAGTAAATTTTAGAAAAAGCATAGTTCTTCTCTGGATTTCACTTTTAATTGAAAGTTCTACTAAAATAGGTAAGCATACATGTTAAACAAGGAAAGATAAAATATTGAAGAACATATTTTCAAAGGAAACAAAGTACAAGGTACATTTTTGTACCCTTTCTTGTTAATGAATAATGACTATCAAACTGTTCTAACCTTAATCTTTCAGTTTTATCAAGATTAGATTGTTCCTTTTCAACCCAGTCCAGCTCTCATAAGTCCTCCTGTAAAATGTATGAGCCTACTTTAATGTGTGGTAAGAGATTTGTAGATCCAAAATGTTTCAATTTTTGAAAAGACTATTTTTCTTAAATAGTGGCTCATTTTAGGAATTAATTTAAAGAGATTTTTAAGGGTTTAACATAAATGTATTTGGAAAAAATCACTACATGTAAGGCTATTTTTAAAGTCATCTATCTCCTCAGAGTTCCAAAGCTAAGAATTGCAGCTCAGGTTATTATTAAAACATAAAGGTATGATTGTTTTCCTGTGTGGCATCACCCTCCATTTCTAGGTCAAGCTCCCATTGTTCTGTAACCTCTCACACCTTTGTAGTTTAGAACAGAAGGGGTACAAGGGTCAGGGGATGGTGTACAATTGTGAAACTTCAATACTGTAAATATCTTTCCATGAGTAGCCCTGAAAGTGATATAATTTGCAACTTTCTCTTCTCTACCCTTCCATGTAAGAAATCATTCTTACATAAAACTAATATAAATCTAAAAAGAAGAAGAAAAAAAAGAAAAAAACAGCAACAACAAAAGGTTCCTACGACATATTTTGGAAACAAGAGTAATCCAATTTATTTGTATTTCCTAAAATTTTCTCCCAGTAAAGCAGGCCTGCTTCTGGCAGATCCTGTTTTACCTGCATTTAATTATATAATTTCTTGTGTTGTCTCAGAGTCTCCACACATTGTTCAATTTCAAGAGCAGTATACCAAAACAATAAACTACCTAATCGACTTGCTAATCTTATAAATATTGTTTTATTTTGCTGTTTCTTTTCAAATGTTATTAGATTAAAAATAATATTTAAATTGAAATTTACTATGCGTCCTAAGGTTAAACAGAAAATTAATATCTTTCTAAATTAGAAAAAAATTGAACTTATTAAATTCTAACTAAATAAAGAAAATACCTCGATAGTTGAAACTCACAGAATGGCTAGAGTCCCTTTTTCAAGGGCTCACCTCTGCTCCTGCAAATTGAGACCACTGGTTTCACCACATCCAACCACCTCCATGTTTAAATACATAATAACCTTAGCTGTAATTTGAGGGGAAATATGCTGGCTTTACACATTTTTTTTAAATATATTTTTGTTTGTATATTGCTGATCAGTATGTTTGGCCTGAATTCTGTTTAGCACAGAGAAGCTAATTTATTGTTAGGTTTTTGGCTTACGTCCTCTATTCGTCAGTGCAAACCTTTTTTTTTTTTTTTTCCATATAACCCTTCAGGGTTTGATGAAAAATAGATTTCCAAACATGCCCAACCTGCCAAACAGGAATAAAAGCTTCCAGTGGAAGCATCACGTTCCCTTGAAATAGCAGTGTTTTAGCTTGTGTGAGCGTATTTGACTCTTGAAAAGAAATGAGATCGTGTTTCATTTCAGGAAGATATATGCGTCAGGTAAGAAACTAAAACAAATAAACTTCCTATACTTAACCACATAGCATGATATTTCGATTCAAATATATCATTGAGGCAAAATAGCTCTTTAATTATACTGTGATACAAAAATGGTAGATGATTTTAAAATCAGAGTGAGTTTGTGCCGTATTTTGAAACAGATATCTGGCTTGTAAATATTCCCCAAAATCTACAACTAGAAGATTTATCTTTCCTGAATAAGCTAGTCTTTCTCTCTTTTCCCCTCTCCCTCTGCCTTTTTCTTTCTTTCTCTCTCCAGCTAGCTGACACCACAGATTGCATTTGATATCATACCATTTCATCAGAGCCTAGAGCTAATTATTTCATTCATGTCTGCTGGTAGATTTTTCTTAGTGTACACTTTTAGTGTCTTGAAGCTCGTGCCCCTAGCCTGTAGATGTCATCCCCAAGGTCGCTTCCAGAGGAAATTCTTGTTAAATGGAAGGTGGAATTGCTTAATATATGGGATCCAAACTAGCAGTAACTCCTGCTGGAGAGAAGCTCTGTTCTATTTCCATTTCCTCCCTCAGTGCTGGGCTCCGTCTCTCTGCTGTCTGCCTCTCTCTGTATTGGTAGTTCACTGAGACCAATGTGAACCTATTGTGTGTCCCAGTTGCTCCTTTATGTTCTTGTCTGATGAACAATTCTATTTCTGAAGCTTGGGATTAAGTTAGAGATAAGATATACCCCATTCTTTCAAACTAATCATCATATATAACTTGTACATAGTGATCACCTTTTTAAATGCATTAGCTAATGTAATTTTTGCATATTAGGAAACAGACTGAGAGCGAGGTTAAAGAACACATACCACTCATGTAATTAATAGTGTTATTAAGAGCTTGGATTTTAATCAAGGTTTTCTTATTCCAACTCAAGGGCTCTTTCTATGACATGTTATTTATTTTCCACGCATATCTATCTGCCATCTAAACCAGGTAAAAAGCAAGTTTGTGAATTGAGCATAAGAAAATAGCTCACCATGTGTGAGCTGGCAAAAAAAAAAAAAACAACGACAACTTCTACCGTCTATAGAAAGGGTTCATAGTAAGTAGGTGAGTCTTCACTGATTCATTGAATAAGCAAGATCCTGTGATGCCATTGTGAACCCCAATGCTATGGTTTCACTTTTTCTTCTGCCAGAGCTGGAGTCATTTTAGTCGTGAGGAAGCTCTCTTCAAGGAAGCAAAACATGGTACAATTCTCTTAGAGCTTAGGAAGAAAACATGAAGTCATCATTTCCAATCTAGAAAAGCATCGTATTATATTTCTAATTAAATTATTGCTGTTTTCCAAATGTATGATCTGATGAAATGGTATACAGATAATCATAGCAAAAGAAAAAAAGAATGATTAAATTATTTAGGCATAAATCCATGTTAACCATTATGAGCTCTTAGCAATAGACCTTTTTTGACAAAACTCATGCATTTTAAATTATTATGATTTATTTTTCTGTTGACTAAAATATTTTCAAGAGTTTTTCAGCTGTAAAATAAGAGTGATGTGTATCTTTGAATTTCTTATGCAAAAATATGTATTTTTCTTGGCAACCTTATTTTTTATCACAAAGGTTTTCTAATTTTATTGTGGTTTTTCACTGTGCAAGTTATTTAAAAATGTTTTTTAAGTTTAAAAACATGAGTTCTGTAACTTATCTTATTTTTACTGATTTTGACTACATTGGGGACAGAAAAAACAGTCTGTATAATACTGACTTTGAATTATATTAAAATTAGCCAAGTATATGATCAATTTTCATAAGCCATCTTGTCCTTAGAAAGGTGTAAATTCCAATACTGGTTATAGTATCTTATATATGTTCATTGAATTAAGCTTGTTAATTGTATATTTTTGATCACTCTACAAATGATGTGAGATTACTATTTCTTCCATTATAAATGCGGCTATAGCAGTATCTCCTTGTAGCAATACAAACTGTTGCCATTTAGATTTCAAATGAATTATTTTTAAGTGTAAATCTGTGACATGCACCTGGTGAACTGAATCTTTACCTCATAAAGTGTTATTCTTTACCTCCTGAATTATTTTTTCCAATAGGTCTGTTTTGTCTTTTTAATGTAATGACATCAGTTTTTTATTGTTGTTGATATTATTACAAATTGTGATACCTTTTTTCATCTTTTTAATTTTAAGCAGTCATTATCCTTATCCTTCAATTTCTGGTATATCTGTAATAAATCTCATTTGGCTTTTTTTCTTAATAAAATGTAACAATCTATAGATTTTATATGACATAACCAATTTACATTTATGTGTTTCTGATATATACCTTTTCATTCCTTCCTCTTAGAGAACATTTATAGTTGTGCTTCAACCGAAGATAGGACAAGGCAATTGTCTGACTTCAGCTGATTGAAACCAGTGCCACCCTTTTCTCATCTTCTCTTCTCACTTAGGAACTTCTTCCAACTTGCTTGATGTTTGTTGTTTTGTTATTGTTTTCATTCTTCTCTTTCCACCAGTAGAAAATATACCCTGTATTATCTGAATATACATTTATTATCTAAAAATTTAATATGCATTCTTCAAAAATCAAAATTTATATCTGTACTTTCTCAATATAAAAATTTTTGAAGTTGGATTGCTCGACCCCCACTTATAGAGCATTATAGTCTAGCATTTAATTATATCTTACTTATTTTGCTTTCCAGATTAGAAATTGTTGTTATTGCTTATATAGTCAACGTTAGTTCAGAATTAGCCACATATTTACTATCATGTTCACTCATCTCCCCTTCTGGTATTTTCAGACCTTCCCTGGGATAATTTTCCTTCCACTCTTAAGCACATTCTTTAAAAATTTCCATTAATGGTAATGTTCTAGAGATAAACAGGTTATGAGAACACATTTTTACTTTGTTCTGCTTTTCGAAATGCGGTTTTGTTGGGTATTGGCTTATATTCGTCATCTTTTTTCTTCCCCCGAGATCACATTGGCTTCCTCCTTTGTTGTGATATTTTTCCTTAGGTCCCATTATGATTACTTTCTTGTTACTGTGCATCTTTGAGTAGAAGTCATTTTTTTTTTCTGGAGACAGCTATTTTTTGGAATATTGCATTTGAGAACAAAAGAAGAAAATGAGCTGTGTGAGCAGACAGGCTGAATTCAGATCTATTGTTTCTGAGCAGTTTCTCATCAACACTAAGCCTTGTGAGAAAACTCTTTCTGGGCGTGGGGAGAAAAACCATCTACCTGGCTCACAGTGCACAGTGTCTTCTGCAGATTGAGATCAGCGTCACCACTCTTTTCTCTTCTGTCTTACCAGACTAATTACAGCTGTAAAAGCCTGCATGGGACATATGAACACTTGCTCATTCAGCAAGCCTTTTCCTCAATGATTTTGAGAATTCTCTTTCTTAGAGTCTTCATAACATTCTCATCTCAGAGTACTGAAATAATTTTATAAGCATCAGCTTGATTATTTCATGGTTATGAGCATTTCTATATTTTTGCATATACACATATATAGCTATTTATTCAAACTCCAAGGAGAAAAGCCTTCTCCAGAATAATTAGTGGCAAATTTTTCTTTAATCTGTACTTTGGCCACTTGGGCTCTGGTTAAATCCCTTTCTCAAATATGTCCTTGATACTTGGTTTCTGATGTGAGCAAATTATTTTTTACATTTTAAGTATGTTCATTTATGCTTCATCATTTAGGAAAGTGTGAATAAATCCAAAATTAAATGCAAAACAAATGTTTTTGTATGATTTATTGATAAAAGGATTCAATTTTTAGCAGATGGAAAAGGTAAATATATAAAGTATAAATATAAAGTTAATATTAGTTAATAAATTGAGCTGGTTATAAAATTCCAGAAGTTTCCATTAATTCATCTTAAAATACACACTTTTATCTGCTTCATAAATGCCTATATATATTATAATTTATGTAAAAATTTCAATAAAATGGTCTTGATGCTTTTAGCCTACAGTTTTCTGTTACTAATATTGCCTTTCTTGCTTCATTCTGCATGTCGCTCTGTGTGTGTTTGTGTAGGTGTGTATGTTGGAGTAATATATTTGGCAATACTTTTAACTTTGCTTTAATTTTTTTATGTGTTTCTGCTACAAAAACTATGCAATAGGCCGGGCACGGTGGCTCATGCCTGTAATCCTAGCACTTTGGGAGGCTGAGGTGTCCATATCACCTGAGGTCAGGAGTTGGAGACCAGCCTGGCCAACATGATGAAACCCTGTCTCTACTAAAAATATAAAAATTAGGCAGTCGTGGTGGCAGGTGCTTGTAATTCCAGCTACTCGGGAGGCTGAGGCAGAAGAATCGCTTGAACCCGGGAAGCGGAAGTTGCAGTGAGCCAGATCGTGCCATTGCACTCCACCCTGGGGAACAAGAGTGAGACTTCGTCAAACCAAAACAAAACAAAAACACTATGCAATAGAAAATTTATATTTGCATAATGTTCTTAATCCTATTAACTGCTTATATTTATCATAATTAGATGTCAGTGATCCTAGAGGGCCTGTTCTCTTTGCTATTCTTAAAACATACTTTTAATTTCCTATATTTCTGCTGAATATAATGTAAATGTTATCACATTTTGATTCCTCTAGTGTTTTGGAAAATACGGACGGTATTTTTCTCCAACTAATAGGTCTATAATACTTAATAACTCTATAGATACAAACAAATATATATGAACTTTTTAAAAAAATTGATAGAAACAGAACAGCATATTTTATCCCCTTTCCTCTAGTAAGACAGAAAATTTACCATGCCTTTCAGTTTTAGTTGAAATATAATCTAAGACTCTTCATCTTGCTCATTAATATGGAGTAAATTTTGAAATTATTAAATTATATTTGCAATCATTATTTAGACCTAGTCAATGTTAACTGATTTTTAAAGAGTTACTATTAGTTCCCTCTTACTGAGTTCTTATTTTGCTTAAAAATTTGTGGCCTGATGCACGTTACTCATTAGAAGTGTCCAAAGGTTTGTGAGCACTTACATATGTTCGAATATGTTTTAGCTGCTCTCACATACAAAACACAAACTGAATTCTTGGTATAGAACATATTTACCTTTAGAACTATGTAGACATAGTTCCATTATCTTAAGGCAGTTTGTCTTTAAAAGTAAACTGTGTGTCCAGATGGATTTTTCTTTCTCCTCCTCCTTTTTCTTCCTCTTCTCTTCCTCTCTCCCTCCCTCCCTTCTTCCTCCTCCTCCTCATTCTCTTCTTTTTCTTCATTGTTTTCATGTTGAGTAAATGCTTCATTGTGAAATTATCACAGTATACATATATTTTCTGGTTATGTAGATATGTGCCATATACATATGCAGATGTGATATGCATATTCAGGGTTTTCTTTTTTTGCCATCTTCAATGTTGGTTGTTTCTACTTTTTCTGATTTATTTTTAGGATTTCCATAATATAGGGATAGTTCTCCTTTCTATGAATGTTACAATTGTAGTATCACTTCTTATACATTTCTATCACTTGTTCCTCTTATTCTGTATTCATAGTATTTCTCAATTTTTATTTCAAAATTTAGTTTTCTGATGTATAAATTCTGCTTTAAGGAATATTTTAAATATGTGACTGAATTTTCAGGTTCTTCACATCTCAGTATCTCATTAAGCTCCATTTTATTGACATCTGCCTCTTATTCAATTTCTTTTTATCATTTTGTTTTGCTACTTTTTAATTTTATAGAGTATTTAATAGAACACGTGATTTCTTAATTTTATAAATCACATATGTTTTTATAATAATTACTTCATTATACATAGCATTTATTTTTCAGAAGTAAGATCTTTTATGTCTTGATAAGCATTCACTTTATTTCTTGTAGTATATTCCCACATCTATATTAACACATTTTTCCCAAGTACTCATCCTTTGAATTCTCTCCATTGATGACTCATAAATAATGTCTGCAGCTTATCTTGCCTGGTTCCTCTCATTATTGACCTGTTAGAGCATGTTTCTCAGATTTTCAACTAAAGGGATGGTAAATATGAACAGACTTCATCTGGTTTCTGGTCACTAGCAGTCACTTAATTTCTCTAAATTCTGGACTTCATCTATATTGCTTTCATTGTCTGATTGACTATTTTGAGAAGGTATACATATCTAGGTAATTCTAGTCAATATGTAGTCCTTCTTTTGCCAGTAGTGTACTGTTTTTGTACTTTCTCATGGCATTTTTTGTATCCCAAATATTCATCCCCCATTCCTACATGAGGCAAAACATCCCCCATTCCTACATGATGCACGTCACCATAGACGCGACATTTTGCATTAATGCAAATTTTAGTCTTAGAAAGCATGTAGAAAGGTAAGTGGCCATGTGGCCCTCGTTGCTACTGAAAGGTGTTGCTGTGCAACAGAGCAACATTTTTAGAGTGGTGGAGGGAATTGATCAGACCCTGTATCTCTCAATCCAGCAGTAGCAGGAAAATGAACCATCTCTTTACCATTTTTTTCAGGCTGGCATATTTATTCTCCTCCACATACTAAGCAAGTGCCAGCCAGTACGTGTGGATGTTTTCCTTCCATTTCTGTTTAATCCGTTTTGACTGACATATGATAAAAATTTAGTTGGCTGAATGCATGTCAGTCTTTGTGGTTGGCAATGCTATACTACCAATGAGTTTTTTGTTTGCTTATTCAATTCATAAAATATTTGCTTAATTTTTTGAAGTATGTTACCAGCCAGATACCATTCTACAGCAAGTCAACTGTATTGGCATTAAGTATCTTGATTTTTATTGTTATTATTATTATGATTATTCTAAGATTAGAGATATCATTAAGGATATTATTTCCTAAAACCACAGTCTATTTGACCAGCTTTTAATTTTATAATTTGTAACCTTTTTCAGGTTGTTGCAAAGTTTTCTGAATTTTTCTACCTATCTGTTCTTTCACTCAGCCTTCCCATACTAATTCATTTAACTCTTATACTACATTGATTTTTACATGAATTCCCACTGTTGTGTTTCCTATGCAGTGAATCATATGACATAATTCAGATTTTAATTTTTTTAATGTTTTAAATAGTGATAATAAAATATGGTTATTCAAACAGTGCATATTAGCCATATTTTAAAAAGTAATTTTATGTGGTATATATCATTGTGTGTGCTGTGTTCTCAGAAGCATTAAAAGTACCAGTATATTCACCTTATTATTGGTTTTACCTACATTTACCTTTCAAAAAAAATTCTAGCTCTTTCTCTAAATCATATTCATATCAAATATATCATTCACCATAACAATAACTTTGTCGAAGATTCAGTCGAAAGTTAGATTTCTTTCTTTCTTTTTTTTAAGCAGAGTCTCACTCTATCACCCAGGCTGGAGTGCAGTGGTGCATATCGGTGCCCCAACCTCCACCTCCCGGGCTCAAACAATTCTCATGCCTCAGCCTCCCAAGTATCTGGGATTATAGCCGTGCATCACCACGCCTGGCAATTTTTTTTTTATTTTTTAGGAGAGATGGGGTTTTGCCATTTTGACCAGGCTGGTCTTGAACTCCTGGCCTCAAGTCTATCCTCCTGTCTCAGCCTCCCAAAGTGCTGGTATTACAGGCGTGAACCACTGTGCCAGCTGAAACTTAGATTTCTTAAGAACCTATATCCTCATGCTAACAATTATGTTAGTATTAGACATCATTAAGTAGTTTTTCATATTTTTGATATTTTGAATAATTAATTCACCTATAAATTTTATTTTTTTGGTGAAAAACATCCACATGTTTCTAGCCACTAGAACAGCAATAGATACATCAGGGTATGTGTAGTTTATCTCCCGTCTCCTGCGTCTGGCAGAGGGCAGTAATGAAGCATTACCTCCCCTAAGTTTTCCTCATCCATACAAGTCTTCTCAAACCATGTCCTGGCAAGTGACTACCATGTACTGGAAAGTGACTACCATGTAATGAGATTTCATTTAAGAGCTATAACTATTTACCACTTTGGTTTCAGAACAATATTAGAGTTCTCCAAAGAAGAAACTATTATGGAATTATTTGTTTCTGCTACTTACTTCCATTCACAGTGAAATATTCATAAAAACCTTTTGCATGAGTGGAAAATTTTGCTGCATTACATTGGTAACTAACAATAACAGTTACACAAAATGGAAATAAAGATTACAATATACATTATCAGTTAAAATGCATAGAATCAGTTAAATAAAACAGACAAAATTAATGGATTAAGGGATACATCCAAATAGCAATTATAAAATGATGTGGCTACTATTTGTCAGACACTGATAAGTTACTTTTTTTTTTTTTTTAAATGGCATCTCGCTCTGTTGCCCAGGCTGGAGTGCAGTGGCGGGATCTTAGCTCACTGCAACCTTCACTTCCCGGGTTCAAGCAATTCTCCTGCCTCAGCCTTCCATGTAGCTGGGATTATAGGCGTGAGCCACCATGCCCTTCTAATTTTTGTATTTTTAGTGAAGATGGGGTGTCACCACGTTGGCCAGGCTGGTCTCAAACTCCCAACCTCAGGTGATGCACCCACCTCGGCCTTCCAAAGTGTTGGGATTACAGGCATGAGCCACTGAGCATGGCCCAGCAAGTTTTTGTTAAATAATAGTTATTAACACTATGGAAGGTAGTTATTAATATCTTTATTTTTATTAATAATGAATTTGAGATGTTAGAAATGTTTATTAATTTATGCAAAGTCATGCAGCTATTAATGAAGAGTAAAGATGAAACTCTCTTGAGCCCATTTTTTTTTTTCTCATTAACCCCTGTTACCTTTGACTAAATGGTGCTGAAATTCTGCTGTAGTTTTGTAGAATTATGTTGAGCTTAGGCAATAACATTAAATGTGGCCCAAGGACTACTATTGTTTTCAAGGAAAATCTGCAGTGGCTTAGTTCCCAAGTGAGGTAAAACTTATCAGTTAAACCAGTCCCAATGGTTTTGGACCAGTATTCTATAAAATGTAGGCTAGCTCTACAATGATCTATAGTTTTACTCTAATTCTAGACAATTTAAAATAACAGAAAATAGTCTATTGTGGGTACTTTATGGTTAAAAGATATAATGCTTTATAAATATAAATGCCCTTAAGGGATAGTTTCATATTCCAAAAATGTAACTTTGACATGCCTGAAGTTGTTTACTAACATACCAACTCCTTTTATTATTAAATTATATACATTTTAAAAGGCATTTAAATTAAAAATATAATTTTAAGAACTACATCCGGATTGATTAGTATTTTTTTCCCATAAAAGCAAGAAGAGCAACAGAATCTCAATTTGAGAAATACAAAGTGGGACACATTGTTTCACTTGAGATTTAATCTATGCAAGATGTTTTGCTGATTTTTTTTAGGCTTCTTTTACACTCTTTTTGTAAGGAAGACTTGGCTCTCCCTTAGGACTCTGTTCTTTTGCAACACTCTAGTGGAAGCTCTTCATTGTCCCATGCCTCACATACCAAGGAAAAGGAGACAGGCCCACGTTCTTCTAAATGACTGTTGACTACCAGGCCACTCCTTTTCAACACAGTATAAAATTCCACTCCTTACAGTCCCCAGACATCCTTCTCTACTGCCCCATGTCTCTTCTACTTGCTGACCTCCTCTGACCTTGTTCCTCCACATCTGTTAGAGACTTTTCTGCTAGTTACACTTGGCTCAGCATTTTCATTTCACACACTAACTCCAGCCTTCCCAGAGAACTTCAAAGCCATTCAATCATGATTTTTCTAAATAAGGTCATTTACTCCTTTTAGTAATAAAATACTCATGTTTTTCCCTAGGCCCATGGCAAACAAAATAAGAGACTGCATTTCCAGCCCTCCTGTTGTTACACATTTAGGGCAATGAGATGTGAGAAGAAGTGATATCTGCAGTTCTCAATCAGGTCCTTAAAAGGAAGCAGCTTGCTTTTCACTTATTTTCCTCTTACCAGGACCACAAGTGGACAAAGTGAGATGGCAGTGGGCTTATTATTTTTCTCCTACCTCTCAGACTATTCTGTACTTTTCTTGTTGGGGTCCATCCATCATTATATACCGATTGTCTCTTATACTGAGATTTTATTCTCGTATTGATATCTCTTCTTAATCTCTTAACCTTCTTTAAAAGAGGCTTTTGGAATAAACCATAAGATATGTCACCTCAATTCAAGACCCACATGTAACAACTGCTTATTCAGCATCTTCATGTAGATTTTGTACAAGTCCTTCAGTTTCATACATCCAATGAATCATGCTACCAATACTTTTTAAATTGATGATAGTTGCAACTACACAAAATAAAGGCACAGCTTGATGTGCTATTAGAAATTGAACAACCTTGTAATCACCTCCCATGTCTAGAAATTTCCTAATGTCCAGAAAGCCCTGCTTACTCTCCCAAACACAATGCCCTTTCTCTCCCCAAGGGTAAACGTTCTTCTGACATCACTTCTGTACTTTTCTATATAATTTCTTCAAGCAAGTGTTTATTCCTAAATTGCATGGCTTTATTTTCCCTTATTTTGGAGAGTAGGTATTTTAAAGTATTTTTTAATTAATGTATTTCTGCTCCATTTATTTTTTTCTAGAAATTTACTTCTTAAAGAAACCAAATTATTTTTTCTGTACAGATTTCCACCTGATTTAGTTTAACATGTCTCTGCCCTCTATATTTCCTGGGCATTGGTAATTAAATCTAGAGGCTTAATCAAATATATTCAAGTTCGAATTTTTGGCAAGATTTCTTCATGGTAGTTTTGAATTCTTTATCAGGAAGCACAAAACACCTGGCTGCCTCTCTTTTTGTGATATTAGCAGTCACCAATGCTTGATGCCTAGTTTTTATAATTCATTAGTTGCTGTAAAATATTGATAATGCAATTTCATCACTTTCTTCATTTATTTATTTCTCTTCTACAAAGAGAAACTTTGCCTCATCTATTACTTATTTATCCAGTGACAGCTTTATTTTAGCTATGACAAAATAAATGTTTGATTGTTTATTAACCCTGCATTGTACAAAGACAATTAATTCATTGTGCATGAATGTGTGTCATGTGAATTCATGGATATAGACATATTTGAGGCCAGTAAGAGCCTCTTTGAGTTAGCTCACAGGTTCTATTGATATACCCTCATATTCTTTGATGTCTTTCTTACTCATTAGAGTCACAGGACATCCCAGCTCATCGTATACATTATCTGCCCAAACCTAAAGTCAACTGGTCCACCAAGCAACCTTGCTTTCTTTTAGTAGGTAATGATGTTTGAGTGCCACAATCTGAATGTGAGGAATGCTCATTGTACTGAAATGAACATTACTTCTAGGACTTCCAAGGAACGAAGTTATGAGAAATGACACACACACACACACACACACACACAGAGAGAGAGAGAGAGAGACAGAGACAGAGAGAGACTCTGGGGATGCTAGAATTACTCATTTTTAAAATCCAGCATTACACACAAAATATTATTAGGATAAAAATTCTAATACAGTCACTTATATGATTAATAAAAAGTTTTCTTAAAAATGCATACATTATTTTCATGTCCTCCACCTTTTATTAAAGTTGAACTGTGTCTATGTTGTCAGTTCACACAGCCATATTAAACTGTCTTCAATATGTCCCTTATCTGTCTGAGGTCTCTAAGAAAACATGTTATATATTTAATTCTCACCAACAGTCTTTATGTTGATATATCTCTGTCATTTTGAGTGTCTGAAGCTTATTCTCCAGTATTTATTAATAAAAGTACATAAGAACAATATTTCCTGAGTTCCTGCATGTTTCCTCAGTTCTGGAGCCATGACAGCTTGAGAAGCTTTAATTTTGAAGTCAGTTTATGTCCTTGGTTCAGTTTTCTTTTCTTGAATATCTAAAATATATCATATTATTTTCTTCTGTCACAAGGTGTTGCTGCCAAAAAGTCTGGTGACAATTTTCCTTCCCATAAGAATGTAAGACCATTTTGGTCTTTTTCACTGCTGTGACTCATGACCTAATACTTTGTAACAAAGTGCCTTCTCATGTCTTCACCTGTCTTCATTCACTTCATCTTTCTCCTTTTATATTGCACATCTTTTTAACCCTATTTATTTATTTTTGAGATAGACTTTTGCTCTTGTTGCCCAGGCCAGAATGCAGTGACGTGATCTCCATTCACTGCAACCTCTGCCTTCCAGTGTCAAGCAATTATCCTGCCTCAGCCTCCCAAGTAGCTGGGACTACAGGCGTGCACCACCACACCCTGCTAATTTTTTTGTGTTTTTAATAGGGACAGGGTTTCACCATGTTGGCCAGGCTGGCCTCAAACTCCTGACCTCGTGATCCGCCCACCTCGGCCTCCCAAAGTGCTGGGATTGCAGTCGTGAGCCACGACTCCTGGCTTATCTTCTATTTTTCTTACTCCTGTTTTTCTTCCTTCTTATTTTTGACTTGACTGCCAAATTGATATCCTCTGTATGGAAACCAATTTAAGAACCTCCTCTTCCTCTTCTCAATCTGTCAGAAAAACTACTTCCTTCAAGTTAGCTTAGGAATCTTCTATTCTTGAAATCTTACCCCACTCACTTTGACACACTGAAATCTTCTTTTCCTAATGACATTGCTTACAGTTTTAATGTAAACAAATTCTCTGAGCAGCAAATAAATTATTGAAAATAATTTTCCAATCCTCTCATTCATTACTAAGAGAACACTCAGTAAAACAAGATTTAAACAGAGGAAGGGGATCTGCATATTTGTTGCACTAGACAAAGCAAACAGCAGCCACATCTTCTGATCAGTAAACGTTCTCATTGTCCTGGAATTCTCTTCAGGTTAGATTTGTCTGACAATAATTGAATCATTGTTTCTTCCTCAAATGCCACTAGGTTGTACTCATGCAGCCCCCATAGCGAGTGTCATATTTTAAGGGCTATCAGGATTCAGTCTGTGGGTTTCCTTCACTCTCCATGTCTTTCCCTGAAGCAAGCTTTATTCCCACAAATCATTTACCCCAAAGTTTTTATGTGAAAATAGGAGGCTACCTTTTTATTGTCTTATTACTCCTAAGACACACTCAGAGGCATTGAATGAATTACTGATTCAACTGCTTTATTATATTTAAGGTTGAAAGTTTAACAATGCTTAGGAATCAAAACATTCTTGAAACCAGGTCTAATGTCCTGCACAAAATTATATTTGACATATTGCACATTCTAAACAAAAACATACCCAGCATACAAACCTCAGATATGTTCTTCATGAATTTTATTTTTGCTTTTTCCAAGGCAAAATAAGCTTAATAATATTCTATATAAAATCCTACAAATAAAATGGAGCCTGTGTCTATTAAAGTGATTCCTATATTGTACAATAATATAAATTTGTGTCTATGACCTACTTGAAAGCCAGAGCTGTATTTTATATTTTTTGTATTCATTTTTGTATTCCAAGTGCTCTGTACAGTGCTTGACATATATACTTAAAAACATCTACTGAATAAACAAATGTGCAAATGAGTAATAGGCGTGTGAATAAATAAATGTATTCTTTCAAGTCAGTATCTCTCAAAAATGAGAATAAATGACAGCTTTGAATTTTCCATATGCAAGAATCTTTAGGCAGTTTAATGGGAAGTGAAGTTTCTATCAGATTGTATGTGAATAAGAAAACATCAATTGTTCGCATAAAAGGGCAGCTAATCAAGACTGTAAAGATTAATGTTTTTCCCAAGCAACTCTTGTCTTCACTTAAATAAAAATAGTATCAGAGCTTACATAAATAATAAAATGTTTACATTATCACTCAATTTCAAATTAGAAATGAAAAAAGTGAGATAATGTAAATAATAAAAGATAAATCTATCTATCTATCTATCTATCTATCTATCTATCTATCTATCTATTGTCTTCTCTATACACCAAATTGAACTGAGAAAGGTCAGATTTATGTCTTGCTAAAATATGATTTTCTGTGTGTGTGTCTGTGTAATACATACACTTGGTTCAGCAAGTGAGGAGATACCTGGGAATTTGTTGAGCAGATGAAGAGAGACTTGGGAATTTCAGAATATCCTTCCAGCTCAGAGCCCTCTCAGTAACCAGGTCAGCAGCCATAGTTATAGACTTCCCTTCCACCTCACTAAAAATACAGGTGGTTTAGCTCATTAAACATTGACACATCCTGTCTTGGCACAATCTCTATCTCCCATGACATTTATGTAAATTAAAACACTGGTAAATTTTATATTCCTAAAATTTGTTATCTGAAATAAAGTTCATTTTTATTTAATCCCATAATTTATTTCTTCCACACTTCTCTCATCTTCCTCCTGTAGATATTCTTAGTAATGTGGGCAGGACTTTTTAGATCAAGAACAAACATTCTCAGAAAGGTTCCTTTTTTGCTGTTCTTTTGTAAAATAAACATTTTTGTTCCTATTCTGAACATTGGAGTTATTTGAATGATACTTACACCTTTGTAGATTTAAAAAATAGAAGCAGCTGGCAGAGGCTGTCCTTTTCTTGATAGGTGGCGAAATTTTGTCTGTACTTTCTCTTTGAAGCCAGATAAGTAATTAATTAATCCTCAACAGAAACTGACCTCTTGCAAGTTGAACTGAATACAAGGTTATAAGCAATTATGGTACACTAAGGAGTTGTCAATAATACCACCTTTCAAATATCACTGTTTGAATTGAGCTGAACTTTACAACCAATAATAGAGAGCTGTTTTTTTTGCGTGGTCTCCTATACTTATTCTAGTCTCTGATTTTCCAGTTAATTTAGGAAATATCTTTCAGTTTATATATTGTATTTCTTTTCTATTGCTGCTGTAACAAATTATCACAAACTTTGTGGCTTAAAGCAACCCATTTATTACGTTTCGGTTCTGTAAGTCAGAAGTCCAACATGGGTCCCATTGTGCTAAGATCAAGATTTCATCAGGGCTGTATTCCTTCCTGGAGGCTCCAAGGGAGAGATCCCTTGACCATTCCAGCTTCTAGAGATGTCTTATGTTCCTGGCCATGTGGCCCCTTTCTTCATCTTAAAAGCCAGCAAAGTGGATTCAGTCCTCATATCACAGCAGTCTGATCTCTTCTCTCCTTCTCCCATTTTAAGGATCTTTGTGATTACACTGGCTCCAGTCAGATAATCTTTCCATTTTATGGTCAGCTAATTAGGAAACTTAATTTCATCTGCAGCCTTAAATCCTCTTTGCCAGGTAACTTACCATGGTCACAGGTTCCAGGGATCAAAACATGGGAATATGTGAGGGGACACAGTTTTGTCTATGAAATACATTTTCTATAGTTCTGCAGACTTACTTAAATCAGGGACTCTTAGACATGCCTTCTCAAATAGGTAACAATTGCTCTTAAACTACATGTGTAGTCTGTTTCAAAGTCGAAGTGTATGACTTTTAATTATTTTATATATTACTTCATAATGCAAAATGCAAACGTTTATTGGCTGGAACTAAATAACATTTTTGTTTGTTTATAAACTAAGAAATATTGTAGCTTCTAGAATATGATGGTAAAAAGAAGATTGAAAATTATTAGAAATTTCTTAAAACAATCAAATTTAATATTAAGAAATGGATCTGGAAGAGGTTGTGTTTTTATTACATTTTCAGTATGAAAAGATATTTCTCATTCTCCTTTATCTCATGATAATGAAATTTTTTCAGACAGGCTTCTAACCCATTTCAAGCTTGCTATGAGAAGTACTTGAAAAAAAAAGTTGTTATTAATAAAAATTAAAAAGTTTTTAACCCTTTTTAGTGGAGATAGTTGAGTGAATACTCTGTTTCAGGGCCAAAATCCAGGCATGCTCTACATGTTATACTAGTATGTCATGTTCAACCATGTGCCTCCTTTAATCCCTGTTTATAATAAATCTGTGAACATAAACTCAAACCTTAGATAAGTTAATACACTTTTTTGTTCCTCTGTTTCTTTGCTCAGCGGTAGTAATAATATTATATATGTGACAGATTGAAGTGAGAAATAAACATGATAAAACATATAAATATCTACATATATAAAGCATTAGCACAGAGTAGGTGCTCAAAAACTGTTAGGTATCATTAACAAGATGGTCCAGCCTAAAGGAGTCTTTAATTGCAGCATCAGACCACTGATACCTTATTTAAAGACCTTCCTGTGACTCCATAAAATTAAAAAAACTCAAGGTTTTGAAAACATCAAAAATTGTAAAAGTCACTTTAACGTAGCTACATTTACCATAATAAACTACAGGGAACAAGTCAAGCTAAGAAAGAGCAGAACAGAATATTAAGTGTTGTTGTCAAAATTAAAGTCACATCTGCTGACAAATTCTGAGTTCCATGACAGATGGTTGAAGGAGTACAATTTGCTCCAATGAAACATAGCTTATACTAGAAACATCAAGAGAAAAATTGCCATTCCTGAAAAGGGCGTTTCAGGTAGATAATGATACAGCTATGTGACTCATGAATTCTTATAATAGCTTTAAATAATATTTTGAGATTCATTTTCTGGTTAACACTTTATTATATACACCATTTACATACATCTCTTGAAAATCTTTCCCAAATTTATCAGTTAGTTCAATTACTTTACTGAATATATAAAGTATAATAAATTTATTTCTTGTGTGATTATGATTTTCAAAAAAATTTAAATGCCAATATAATAAAAATCAAATCGCATTGCAAAAAAGATTGATAGAGAAATGTTTGATAGTCATTACCAGAATTATCCTTTAAAAATTGTTTTTGTCTTTACCACATGCACACATAATTGTCAAGATACTTAATAAATCCATCAAAGTGAAGCAAATACTTTACAATTTCATTTTTCTCCTAACTGTGGTTTTTAAAAATTTGTTAAATAATATGGTCAACAAAAGAGCATCTACTCTGAGTGAAGCAATGGACGAGACACTGAGTTATAAGTAAGAAAAACCAAAAACAAATGTGGTCTGCTGATCTAATGGAAAGGTGAAATGGTACATATGTAATTACAGGTGTAATTATTAGTCCCAATGAGAAGTGTAAACTGTAGAAAATATACAGTAGTTTTACCTTCCCAGGGCATTCAGAAGGTTTCTTTGAAGAAGTAATATTTCAATTAAATCCTAAATAATGAAAAAGAATTAGCAAGGCAAGAAGTAGGATGAGTGTCCAGGATAACACCCTGGAAAATGTCAGTTATCAAAAATGAAGTCCTTTTGAGGAGCCAGAAGGCCAGGATGATGAAAAGGAGAGAATGAAACTGAGTAGCACAAGGTGAACCTAGAGAGTGTGCAGTGTCATGTATCATTAAGGAACTTCCAAGTCAACTGAGGAATTAATAAACGTTATCCTGGGATAATAGGGAACCACTGAAAAACTATAACCAGTGGAGATATTTGGTTAATGTCTTAAATAAAACATACATAATTGGATTACTGTATAGGGCACAAAAATGAATTGCAGAAAATGGAAAAGGAGTCCCAGAGTCAATACAATATTTCAAGTGAAAATATGAAAGCTTTAAATGAGGACTATAGTAGTGATAGAGAGGGGAAGACAGATTCAAGATGTATTTCTGTAGTACACCCTACAAGGACTGGTGGATTATTGGATATAGAAGAAGAAAGATGAGGAAGAATTCAAAGGTGAAACTCTGGTTTCTGGTTTGAGCAACTGCGTGAATAATTGTGTCATTTTTTTGCTCCATAGAACACTGTAATAAGAGCAGATTCTTGGGTGAATTATGATTAGTTTTGGACTTTCATTTGGAAGACTTAAAAGATATCCAAATGGAGCTATTGATTAAGTAATAAGAAGAGTGGCCAAGGTTAAAGTCATTGACAAATGGATGGGATGGTAATTTAAACCACAGGAGGTATGAAATAATTTACAATAAAAGAATAATAGGGAAGAAAAAAAGCTCTGACAAGGTTATGATGGAAAATGTATAATAGGAAAAAACAAAAACAAACAAACAAAAAAAACACAGAAAGACTCAGAAAGTTCAGTGTCATGAAAAGCCAAAGTAAGAAAGCCAGAAATTACAAGTATGGTGAATGGTATCAAATCCTGTGAAAAGATAAATTCAAAAAGGACTGAAAACTGTCTTTTGAATTTACTAACGTAAAGTCAATTGATGAACTTAATGTTAGTAGTTTTAAGGAAGTATAAAAGGCTTTGCAATTATTTAGAGTTTTGGGGGAAAAGGAAAAAGTCTAGCTAACCATATTAAGGTGATTTGTTGTGGTGGATAGAAAAGAGTTAAAACTATGTCTATGGATGGGGTAATTGCTGGTCAAGAAGAGACTGTTTAGCTAATAAGAAAGAGACTTTATAGCATGCCAACATGCTTATAGATTTCCCTCTGTACTCAAATGATAAGTGGATATTTAATAGAAAAAGGGGAATATTGACTTTGAATAGATTCATGAAACTTTCATTATAATTGAGGTGAACTTATTTTTGTCAGTCTACCCAGTCAATACTTTCCTTTCAGACTCATAATGTTGTAAGACCTGATAGAGTTTTATAAAAAGTACTTAAGGAATTATTTCACTTGCTAAAAAAAAAGCCCACAAAACACTTGTTTATAGTTATTTATCCTATATCTATCTTACAAGCTCTTTTCTTTCAAATTAAATACTTTTTCTTTCATTTTATGCTTTTTCTAGGAAAATTTCTATCTTCTTTTGTATTATCAAGGAGATATTTGGAGCAGAGTCAACCCTCTCAGTTACATAAAATGAAAAATGGCATATTCTTGGCAAACAGATCCAAATCCCAATGAATCACATGAAAAGCAGTATGAACACCAAGAATTTCTCTTTATAAATCAACCCCATTCTTCTAGCCAAGTCAGTCTGGGTTTTGATCAGATAGTAGATGAGATCAGTGGCAAAATTCCACACAACGAGAGTGAAATTGATGAAAACACCTTTTTTGTACCTATTGCACCAAAATGGGACTCAAAAGGGCATTCATTAAACGAAGCACACCAAATATCCTTGAATGAATTCACTTCTAAAAGCCGTGAACTCTCCTGGCATCAAGTTAGAAAAGCACCAGCAATTGGTTTTAGTCCTTCTGTGTTACCAAAACCTCAAAATATGAATAAAGAATGCCCCTGGGGAAGCCCCATAGGAAAACATCATGGTGCTGCTGATTCCAGATTCAATATTTTAGCTCCATCATTCACAAGTTTGGATAAAATTGATCTACAGAAAGAATTAGAAAATGAAAACCGTAACTACCATATAGGATTTGAAAGCAGCATTCCTCCTACAGACTCGTCCTTCTCAACTGATTTCATGCCCAAAGAAGAGAATAAAAGGAGTGGACATGTGAACATTGTGGAACCCTCTTTGATGCTTTTGAAAGGCTCTCTTCAACCCGGGATGGGGGAAAGTACATGGCAGAAGAACGTAGAGGTATGTATAATACATGTCAATCTAAAAATATGAATATGAAAGAATCATTCAATAATGTATTATGTTAATTTGGTGATGAAGGTAACTAACCTTAAATAGGGAAATCTATTCATATTACTTTTGAAAAAAATATTTTCACAAATGATGTGTTCTTAAAGATTTTTTTTTTCTGAGAAAAAGGGAAATAAAATTTTAAAAATATCATCTATAAGGTTGCAGTTCCAGTTTCATCAAAACTATTATAAAATTTTCTTTAGTTTTAATTATGGTACTTTCATTTCATTGATAAAAATAGCAGAGTTGAAGGTTTAACTGATAATATTCTTTATTTTTTTGTTTAATGCACATACGCAAACACAAATACGTTTCATTACATTTATATTTTAAGTCACATTGTAATGATTTGGAACTTTCTGTTATTATTGGTAGGAAAAAATGTCCCTTTACTCAGAGTCTCCTAATTTATACGATTAGCAGGCAACTTCTATCGAGATCATTCCAAGGGTAGGAAATTAGGTATTCATTGTGTGACTCATCTTAATGCTTTTATCACTAACTTTCCAATCATTTTGGTAACCAGAGCTTTTTTCTGTATTTGAAGACTTCTCTATTTCTCTGCTTGAGTCTAGACACAAGTAAAATCAGAAGTAAATAATATTTATTTCTGATTTAAAAAAGAAGAAACATTATTGCAGCTGTAGTTTCCTGGGTGAGGCAGACGGGTTCTTTATTTAATACAACAACTATTTTAAAAATCCTTAAAATATATTGTGATATGCTATCCAGAATAATGCAAAGAAGAAAAGATATGATGCCTGAATTCAGGAATAGTATATTGCTCATGTTAACTTGCAAACAAATAATGGCAACATAGTAAAATAACAGGTGGAGTAAGTGCATAGGAAAAGAAACATCTAATTCTACTTCATTTGAATTCACTTGCAAAAGAGGTAGCACCTCAAAATATCTAAATTCAAATTCAGTAAATCTTGGGGCTGTCTAGTTCTGATCACAATAGTGTAATAACTACTAAACTTTCCCTACTCCTAAAAACAACTATACAGTTAGACGAAATAAATGAAGCAGTTGCTTGAAGGTGTTGAATAGGCAGTACAGAACATAAATCCTTGAGAAAAGTGAGCCCTGTGATCATCTCAGTCTATGCCTGAGGGCAATTTCATGCCGCTGTGCAGGCTGGTGGAGCCCAATCTGAGCAGCAGTATCACTGACTGCGAAGGCACAGCCTGCAGTTCCAAGTTGCAGAAGCAGCTATGATTTGACAAGCAGAGTGCTAAAGAAGAGGTGGCTGTGAAATGGGTATGGGTCAGAGGTATAGAGAGGACTTACTGCTTGGCCAATATTAGGATATGCTTGCAAGGCTTAGTAGATAATGTCAGCTTTTGACTGAGAATTGGATGGCATTGTGTTAATTGCACAGACTTGAAATTACAAGGCAGAAATTTGGGCCAAATTAGAGAAGAGACTGAGATGAGCACTTCAGGCATTCAAATGAAGCTACAAAGCCATGTCTTACGAGTAAAACTCATGCTCTAAAATGAATGCTATATCAACCAAATTAGATGTGGCCTAACAACAACCAAAAGTCAGAATAATAAGGCAAATAAGACAAGAAGGATTTTAACTGCCTGCCAATGAAAAAAAAATTAATGATGATTCGTAATGAGCCATCTACAATATTCAACATAAAATTAAAAATGCATAGATACGTAAAGAAGCAGGGAATTTTGGCTCTCACTCAAGAAAATAACTCTATCAGTCAAAAGAACCTCTGAGATAATCCAGATGTTGGAATTAACAGATGGGAACTTTAAATTGGTTATTAAAAGTATGTTCAAATAGATAAAGTTAAAGATGTTCATAATGGCTAGCCCAATGATGATCTCAGTAGGAAATTAGAAACATCAAGAAACAAATACACAAAAACAAAGGCCAAGTCCAGTGCTGGAAACAAAATATATGCAATAAAAAAGTTACTCGATGTGCTTAACAACAGATAGGAAAGAACAGGTGAAAAATAATAATTTGAAAGCAAAATAGTAGAAATTATCCAAACTGAAGTAGAGAAAACACAGGGATCATATAAATATGAGCAGGGATTCAGAGACTTATGAGACAAGAAGCATAATATGTGGACAACTGGAATGCTAACAAGAGGAAAGAAAAATAGGGAGCAAAATTAATTTGAAGAAATAATGGTCAGGAAATTATTCAAATTTGATAGAAAATATCAAATTACAGATCTAAGAAGCTCACCACAACCCAAAGAATAAATAGAATAAATGCAAAGACAGCCACATATAGACATTTATACTCAAACATCTAAAAATTAAAAGAGAAAATTATGGAAGGGGGCAAAAAGGGAAGAAAAGATTTTATACAGTAGGACAACAATGTGAATAAAAGGAAACTTCTCACTCGAAACAATGGAAGCCAGAGACAATAGAATGACATTTTTAAATCTTTGAAAGAAAATAAAACATACTTCATATCCACTGAGTATAAGTTTCAAATCCAAAAACAAAATAAAGACATTACCATAAACAAATGTTGAAAGAAATTAGTCAGCAGACACATGAGAATGCCAAATTAAATACTTCCGGTACAAGGAAAATGACACCAGATGGAATCTAGGAAAGAGTGAAGAATGATAGAAATAGGAGTTGAATAATACAAATGACTACTTTAAATTTTTTGAAAGGCAATGTACTAAAGCAATACAGTAGCATACTATTGTAGGATTTATTGTGTATGTGGATAAAAACTATTTGACAGTAATAACATAATGGGTGGCAGGGGGTTAAATGTTATTTTGCTATGTAAATTCATACATGTTAAATGCAATGGTACAGTAGTAACTCCAAGTCAACTGAGATATGTTAAGAGTGTATACTGTAATTCCTAGAGCTAGTATCATGAATTATAAAAAAAAAAAAAAAGAAGAAGAAAATCTAAAAATGCAGAAGAATAAAATAAAATAAACATGTCAGGAGAAATAAAAGAACAGAATAAAATAGAAAAGACAAATAGAAACAAATATAAATAAGACAGTCTTAAATCTAACAATTTCCATAAATATACTAAATATAAATAGAATAAACATTCCAAACAAAAGGCAGGAATTGACAAATGAGATTAAAAACAGGAAGGACTCAATTACTGTCTACGAGAGACATAAGAAACAAAGGCAGAGATAGATTGAAAGTAAAAGAAACAAAAAGACAACATTCAATCAGGAAAAAAATGCTTGCATGATTATTAATATCAAAAATATTATTTCAGGGGTGAGAAAAAAGGGATCATTTTGTAATGCTAAAATGGTCAATCAGGAAGAGATAATAAATTGAAATGTGTACATATCTAATAACAGAGTTTTAAAATGAGTAAGGCAAGAATGGTTTCTTTAATCCTACATGCGCTCTCTGACCAAGTTATTCATTCATATATTCCCAAGCTATTCATGTATATATTCCCAAGAAATGAAGCATGCATTCACATATTTACTTGTATATGAGCATTAATAGTTTTCTTTACAATACCAGAAAGCTAAAACCAACCCAGAGGTTCATTAATAGGAAGATGACTAAACGAATTGTGGAACAGTCACACAATGAAATACTACTAATCAGCAATAACAATGACAAATTACTGATATGTGTGATAGCAGAAATAATTTTAAAATATGTGTATCATTACCAAGAAGCTGCAAATAAAATACCGCATATACCTTATTTATGGTGATAGAAATCTGAATAACAGTAGTTACCAAATAGATATGCAGATTTATATAAAAAAAGATATGGGGACATTTTCTAAAATGAAAGAAATGTTCTGTATTGTCATTGGGTTATTGATAGCACAGTTTTATGCCTTCTACAAAACTCAAATTATATACTTAAGATCTATGTATTTTTCTATATGTAAATATTACTTCAATTTTTAAAAATCTAAAAAAAAATTTAAAAATGAAATCTGAATGAAACTTCAAGACAGGATAAAACTGTAGAATTATTTAATATTTTCTCTTCACCAAATTATATTAATTTAGTAGTTTTTATTTGAAGTCAATAGGTTGTTCCATTCAGCTAGTGGAAGTACCTCAAGGCAGTAATACGAGTCTGGCCTCTTTTTGCAACACAGTAAAAAAGTGAGTATTGGTATTTCATTAAACTTTGAAATTTTTGTGCCTAAATAAATTTGTATATTTTGACATCACTGAACTGATTAATTTAGCATATAAAAGTCAAAGTCCTGTAATTTCAGAACACACACACACAAATTTTTGACAAATTAGTTCATTAATCAACTTCTGTTAATGTTTTTGTTGTTTATAGTCAAATAGATGTTTTTCTCTTAAAAATTTGGTTAAAGTTAAATGTTTTATAAATTCAGACATGCACTTGTTTGTTGGTGGTTTGGTTTGCAATGAATTTTTTTGTTGTTGTTTAATGATATAAGTTACTAACACCTCTGCCTAACCCCCAAATTAACATAAATTTATCCTCCCTTCCTGGGGCAGTCTATATAGAATCATCATAGTTCAATCTTATCTTGAGTGGATACGCAGAATATTAAATAAATGCGTGTATGTTAATTCATTGAGAAATGAATTTGATCACTAGCGGATATTCCAAAAAAATCACTGGTATTTTGTTAATCTAAAGATGAATTTATGATATAAACATAGACACCTTTTTTAAGGCCAATTTCTTATTAGCAATTAAAATTTATATAGTTCTACCTCTTCTATTGCTAAGGTTTCTGAAAGTTTTGAAAAACAACTAATGCATTTGGCCAGTCATGGTGGCTCACGTGTGTAATCCTAGAACTTTGGGAGGCCAAGACAGGTGGATCACTGGAGGCCAGGAGTTCAAGACCAGCCTGGCCAAAGTGGTGAGACCCTGTCTCTGCCAAAAATATAAAAGAAAAAAAAATTACTAGGTGTGGTGGCGTGCACCTGTAACACCAGATACTTGGGAGGCTGAGTCAGGACAACCACTTGAACCTGGGATGTGGAGCTTGCAGTGAGCTGTCACATCATTGCACGCCAGCCTGGGTGACAGAGTGAGACCCTGTCTCAAAAAAGAAAAATAAAAGGCAGGGCATGGTGGCTCATGCCTCTAATCCCAGCACTTTGGGAGGCCCAGGTAGGTGGATCACTTGAAGTCAGGAGTTTGAGACCAGCCTGGCCAACGTGGTAAAACTTCGTCTCTACTAAAAATACAAAAATTAGCCAGGTGTGGTGACAGGAGCCTGTAATCCCAGCTACTCAGGAGGCAGAGGCAGGGGAATCAGTTGAACCTGGGAGGTGGAGGTTGCAGTGAGCTGAGATCGCGCCATTGTACTCTAGCCTGGGCAACAAGAGGGAAACTCCGTATCAAAACAAAAAAAGCTAAGGCATTCATATTTTAATTCTTTGGTTTTAACTCAGCTTTGGCTGTTGTCTGAAATACAATAACTATACAGTTTTATAAGCTTTCACTTTCTACGAAATGATTATTTGAAATTAAATGTTTGAATCATTTATTTAGTCATTAATTTAAAGTCTATTTCATTGTCTAATAACTAGCTCATGCATGGGAGATACTCATATGTAAAATAAACAAGTAAACAAAAAAGCAAGGTCCCTGCCTCATAAAACCTATAACCATGAGAAGGATTGAAAGGCTTACACACAAAGATACAAAACATTCACCTCAAATTTGCAAAAACAAATCACCTCAAGTTCAAGGAAATGTTCAATCTTTAATTAACTTCTTGCTCTAGTTTAAGGGAAACAAATTTGAAATAGTACTTAGGATTCCTAAATTAGGATCTTTAATGTTATCAATATTTATTCTTTCAGGAATAAGCTACTGGCTGTCACAATATGATAAGTGTAGCTATAAACTTGCTACTTTACTTCTAAAATATAGTTAACTTTTACTTTACCTTCTAAGCATGGCAAAGAACTGTCTTAATACTTTAAGATCACTCGTCTGAATAACTCTACTCACAGACCACATTATTAGCTCCTCCAGCAACTCTCTTTTTTAAAACACAATTTCATACTCTTAGATGAAATATTTTTGTGGATGCAGTAGTGACATCAAAATACCTTATGTGATGATTTTCCAATGACTTATAGTGTACTTTCCAAGCTCTTTAATATAATTTTCTAAATAGTTTATTTCATAAGAATCATGAAAACTAAAATATACACCAAACAATAACTTTACAGTAGTGAAAAGAAGCCATAAGTTATATTCACACACTCTTTCCTTGTTTTCAATAATTTGTTTGTTGGCAAATATTTATAAAATGATTAAATGTATACATGCATAATTATTTTGTACACAACAGGATATTTACTCAAAAATAAGTATGTTTGAGGACCTAATATGTGGCAAGCACCCTTAATTCAAAAGAAGATCAAATGGAATTTGAGAGCCGTTTCAAAAGAGGGTCTCCCAAACTTTGATTTCTCATTGTAACATACTTTAAAGCCACATCTTTCAAATAAAAAATGCCATATTCTTGTAACAAATATGATAACATGTCATAGCATATGAAAGAAGTTTCTGGCCCATGGTAGATGCTCAGCAAAGGTTTAGGAGAGAATGAATCATGAATTTGTGTTTTAAATTTAATTTCTTAAAATGGTAGAAGCTGAAATCATGGACGCATTGAGAAGTGTCTTATTATATGATAAATGCAATTCATAAGGCTCCTCAATCCCTAACTGGACTCTAGACCTTAATGGTAGAGTATAAAAATGAAGAGTGGCCCATGTCCTCATTCTGAGCAGTGGCTCTCAAACCGCAGTTCCAGAGCAGCAACAGCAGCAGCTTACTTGGGAAATTGTTAGTAGGACAAGTCTGGGAGACCCTCCGCAGATCTACTGAATCAGAAACTAAGGGATGGGATCCAGAACACAAGTGGATATGGATACATGCCAGGCCATTGGATGAATATGTATTTCCTTACCCATTTGCCAGGCCCTTCATGGAGAAGATGTTTCCACAGAATAAAGCATTGGTGCTCCACAAATAGCTATAAGGTTTGTGCAAAATTAACTGCAGTTTCTGCAATTTAGGAAGAGAATCATGAAGTTTAGATGTCAGCATAGTTAACATAAAAAAAAAAAAACAAGACTTCATATTCACCCTCAGAAACATTTTAAATAGCTACTTGAAAATATCTTCATGTTATATTCTACATGTGGGCATGAAACAATGATCACAGAGAATCAAGCTATGGTAACATATAATGACATTATACTTTACATGTGTATATTGCTTTACAATCTGTAAATCTTTTATACATCTTTTCTATTGTAATAGAAAACCTTTGATGTAGATATTAACATCTACCTTAGTAAACCTTTGAGGTAGATATTAATATCATCACGTGTGCAAAAAAACTAGTCAAATAACTTGCCTCTGGCCATAATGTTACTAAATGAAAGTGCCAGTATCCAAAGTCAAAGTTTCTGGCTCCAAGGGTAAACTGTTTTTGCAATTCTTTGACTCATTTATGTGTAATTGTTCAGAATATAAGAATTACTTTTAGGCTCTAATATTTGTGTAAAATTCAAGTAGTTGTGTAGTATCTAAAAATTTTAAAGAAAATGGAGAGACAAAAATAGTATTTACAAACTTCACAAGAACAAGATAATTTATTTGCCAAAATTTCTAAATCAAAACAAGTGACTTGCAGCTTGACAAAATTAGGCGTGAAAGAAATCTAAGAGGAAGAACTCTGGCATTAAAAGCAATGTAAATGAAGCAAGTAATAATATTCAGAGTGAATCCTCACGTTTCATGTTATGACAATGAATTCTTAATTATTTCAAATGAGATGCTCCTGGGAAAGCCTAAGGAACAGTCTTTTACGCTTGTTTTTGGTATAATTGCAATGTCTACCAATCTGGACTAGCTAGATGCAGTGCACCACAAATCAATTACTGATTCCTTTCATGTTTTAAGTCTTTTAGAGCAAAACACTACATGAAGTTTCTTATGATTATATTGTGGGCAATATGTTTTAAACTGTGTCTTGTAGGTCTTGTCCTAAGTATTTTTCTTAACATATATTTTTCAGAATCAGAGAAAGATATCATGCAGCTGACATTAATTTCAATTCTGGGAAGATCTGGAGCACTACTACAGCATTTCCGTATCAGCTCTTTTCTAAGACCAAGTTTAATATACATATTTTTATTGATAACTCAACACAACCTCTTCATTTTATGCCATGTGGTAAGCAACTTTGCAAATAAGTCTACAAATCTCTACAAAGCTGGTACTGGCTACGTAGCCTTGAATTCAAAGTCTGAAATGATTTAAAAATAATATTAGCTACTGTTTTTCCCTGAAGTGAAATAAGAAGAAAACATCAGGGAGCCTTTTGTTAATATTTAAGGGAGGAAAGCAGAACTATTTTCTTCAAGAAGTATCTTCACATAGCTCACCCCACAATATTTTATCTTCCTGCTATAAAATGCTTAATAGCAAGTATAGCAGGTTTTTTTGTGTGTGTTTTTTTTTTTTTTTTTTTTTTTTTTTTT
>NC_045443.1:18368302-18429375 GCF_002776525.5 Piliocolobus tephrosceles
TGTGTTTTTTTTTTTTTTTTTTTTTTTTTTTGAGACGGAGTCTCACTATCACCCAGGCTGGAGTACAGTGGCCGGCTCTCAGCTCACTGCAAGCTCCGCCTCCCAGGTTCACGCCATTCTCCTGCCTCAGCCTCCCAAGTAGCTGGGACTACAGGCGCCCGCCACCTCGCCCGGCTAGTTTTTGTATTTTTTAGTAGAGACGGGGTTTCATCGTGTTAGCCAGGATGGTCTCGATCTCCTGACCTACCACCCGTCTCGGCCTCCCAAAGTGCTGGGATTACAGGCTTGAGCCACCGTGCCCGGCCTATAGCAGGTTTTTAATATATTAAAAAATGAATTTCAAAAAGATTCTAGATAAAGATGGCATTAAAGTAAAAATGGCTGCTTCTATCTAGTAGGAACAAATATTTCCTTGAAATATAAATATAAATTTTGAGGTAGAATAGACATTATTACACAGAATCTCTATTTCCACAATGAGGAATCTAGTAGCCTGGTGTAACATACCTCCATCAGAATTAGCAAACCTATTGATTCAGTCTCTTGGGATGAAATCCAGGAATTTATATTTTATCAAATTAGCCTAAGGATTTTTACTTTTCTAAAGTTTTAGAATATCTGTAAAGTTCTTTAGTATCTTACTTCATTGTTATAGTCCACTATTTTGCAAAACAGTATTAGCTCTTTAAACATTTAGATTGCTATTAAGTGAGTTTCTACATATTAACAGGAAACTATTTCCTGACACATAATGATCCATTAAATATATTCTTTTATTTATTAAGTACTGTTATTATTGTGCTTCTTTCTTACTCTATTCAAGGTTCTGAGCTAATGCAGATGACTACAAACATAGCAGTATTAAGACCCTCTTGGTTTGAAATGAAAAGAAACCAATTCCTGCTAGCCTAACCAAAAAAAAAAAAAATGTTTTTAAAGAATATAGGGGCTGGGCACAATGATTCATGCCTATAATCAGGCAGGCGGATCATCTGGGGTCAAGAGTTCGAGATCAGCCTGACCAACATGGAGAAACCCTGTCTCTACTAAAAATACAAAAACTTCGCCAGGCGTGCTGGCACATGCGTGTAATCCCAGCTACTAGGGGAGCTGAGGCAGGAGAATCGCTTGAACCTGGGAGGTGGAGGTTGTGGTAAGCCGAGATCGCACCATTGTACTCCAGCCTGGGCAACAAGAGTGAAACTTAATTAAAAAAAAAAAAAAAAGTATATATATATATATATACACACACACACATACACACACACACACACACACATATATGGATTTATTATAGAATTCAAGTGTATGAATTTCAGCAGACAATTAGGAATATATGAAAAACACAAATAACCAAGCAGCCCAAAATTCCTGTATGCATCTTATTTCATTTCATATAATTGCTTCTCATATGTCTCTCACTCTCTGGTCACTCATTTCCTTTGCTTATCCAAAACAAGTGGGAAGCCAAGCTACTAGGCTAGCTATCTACAGACAGTTCAGTATCTCTATGGGATCCAACTCCCAGTTCCTAAAAGTCAGATTCTGATTATTCAGCCAAGATCAATGGTGCTGCACTTTGATCCAGTCAGAAAGACCAAAGGTTGGGTCATGTTGTCTTCAGTTGCTGGCCACTATTAAATAGCATGTTCATGTAAGAGCTTAAAAGGGGAGATTATGGTATGTGAACATGAGAAGACAAATGACTTTACCCTATAGCATGTCTACATTTTGAGTTCTAAAGAAAAAGGTGGAGAGAGAGAGCGAGCAGATTTTCATTAAAGTTTCTACAATATAGCTGTTCAAGATAGAACCTGGAGTAATTACTACATGACAAAGGAATAAGAACCAACAGTGGCTTTGGAGCCTGACTGATCTTGTTTAGAGTCTAGAGAACAACCAATTGTGGAGACTTGGAGTCATTAAGGGCACAGACCTTGGAGTAAACCGATATTGTTTAAGTGTGATACTTAACACTAACTGTGTAATCTCTACAAATTTGCATAGCTTTCCTGAAAATCCGTCAATTCATCTTTGAAACTTGGGATATAATACCTATATAAAAGGTACAATAATCAAGAAATTACATGTAAAGAACTTAATAGAGTAATTGCTTAGTAAAATATAGCTATTATTAATATTAATACTAACATTATATTCCAGAGTGAATATAACCTGCATAACACTTTTAAATTTACTGACCATATTTATCTATTTTTTTTTATGATAGCTTCGCACCAGATTCTTGAGAAAAATAAATCGTGCTATTATAAACCCTATTTTAACAGATGAGGAAACTAGGTCAAAAAAGCAAAATAACTTATTCACATAGATCAACTAAAAAATGAAAAGTCTATATTATTTCCGTGTCTCAGTGACAGAACATTGATAAGAACATCTCAATCGTCACAGAATTGTCTTAATGTCATGGCATGAATATGAATATTAACTAGTATAAATGCCCTGAAAATATTCCAGTTAATTCAGAATCCTTTTATCATGCTGATACCCTAAGAAGGAGCAATACATCTCACTTAGGTTGAAAAATGGAAAGAATAAAGCACCCCCTGGAACTTTTGCCTGGCTATACTCAAGTTCCTGAGTGTATTTCCCAAGTCCCTAAGGGAAACTGCAGTAGATTTTGATGCAGAACTACAGTGTACCAAGGGCTTTAACATGAGAAACACAATACCTAGCTTTGTTATATTACATGAATACAGAACTGATCGAAGGAATTGCAATCAACATTTTCCCCAAATATCTTTAAATCTAACCAAACTGATAAGTGAGATGAGTCTCAGTTTAATTCCCCTTGATGAAGCTAGACAGTTACAATCCTTTGTACTGTGTTGGTCATATTTTGTGCTCAAAAACTTTTCTTAGTCAGTATGATACACTTTTATTGACTTTTATTATTCTTCTTTGCCTTTAGCTAACTATCTCGTCAAAGATCTAATTGCAGAAATTCTGCATTTTTGTACAAATGACCAGTTACTGCCCAAAGATCATATTCTAAATGTATGTGGCTCTGAAGAATTTTTACAAAAGTAAGTATTTTATACAATTTTGATTATGTTATAATCTGTAAATATTAAGTTACCACTTGTTTTTGGTTTTGTTTTAAACAGACGTTACGCAGACATTATAGTCTTATAATCAGCATAATTACATCAATTTTACCCCCTTTGCAGTGAATTTGAAATTTTCTAAATCATATTAACAGTCTTATTCTTGACTTTATTTTATTTTATGACTATTTATGAAAACAAATACTTAAATGACCTATGACTAGGGTGACCAACCATTCCAGGTTGCTTAGGATTGAGGTAGCTCTCAGGATGTGGGAATTTCAGCTTTGAAACCAGTAAAGTCCCAAACTAGGACAAGTTGCTCCTCCTACCTGTAATAAAGCTTATTAGAACTGATCACAACTAAGTAAATAAATTCTTTGGTGATGTTTGTTGATTAAATACTGATTTTTTAAAATCACAGGGGCCTTAAGTATAAGCATTATAACTTACTTTTTATAGAAGAGTTAGTTCTAAAACACCATTTCTTTGTTGAGGCAGCTCATTAAAAACAATTGGAAAAGTCTGTTCTCATGTATGTCAACTTCAAATACTTATTTGATAAAAAACATCATCTTTTAGTTTACCAAAATAACTATTTGCCTGAAATTCCTACAGACCAGCCTTGAGCAGATAATACAGCTTTAAGAAAACAAATATTTCTCTGCTGGTATTGTATAGTTATTCTAAACAGTAAGGTATTAAACACTAAAATGTTTAATACAGTAGATTCCTATTTATATATCCCCTTTGCATCTCTACAAATATCTAAAGATTGAAAACCATCTCATGGAAGTAAAAACGTATTTCTTTTGAAATTCTCATCGTCATTGTCATTGTTCTATCATGAATGTGCTTGAAATTATCTTTTGGGAAGTTTGATAAATTTGATGACATTCTTATTAGTAAATCCAGTTGTTTATTGTGCAATGTTAACAGTGAATGTCTTTTAAGACTAATGATTTTCTTTATTGTGGGAAAAATAATATTTTATTATTTTAATAACAAAATATATTAAAATATTTCAATAACATTTTTATAATTATTTTATAATAATGATACATTAAAAATAATAAATATTTATATGAAATTACATATATTTTGTTGCACTAATTTCACAGATATTCCCTTTTCCTTTTTTATTTGAACTTATTAACACACTTAGTCACTGGTCTGCCACCTTCTCCCAACATACGATTTTGACAGTAAATCCAATGAGCACAGGAAAGTATTTTAGTAAATTTAACCTTATATTGATTACTCATTAAAACTCATCTTTTGAATGTGCAGTTTTCCACATGTACATCTGGACTTTTCTTGGTGCCAAAACGTTAGATCCAAAGAGCAAAACATTGTCAAATATTTGCATTAAGTTTTAGCAGTAGGAAATATCATCCAGAAAGCAATTGTATTAAAGAGATAGAAATTTGGAAAAGTATAATGTGGAGAAAATGTACACACCTTGATTTAATCACTGTTTTAAATAGGTAAATTATTCATAAATAGATGGCTCAATATTTAACTGATAAATGTACATTTTAATGTTTTCATAGTCATTTAATCATATTAAAATTTCTTTAATTGGGTTTTATTAAGATAGAAAAATTATCAAATGTTAATGTATGTTAAATATAGTCATTTATTCCCTAATGGACATTGAAACATTTGTGTATATCAAGGATTTGCATATTATTGAAGAGTAATAGCCTACTTGTATTGATAGAACTTAATGTGCAGAATATTTATTACTGTTTTTTCTAGTATATAAAGGAATATATATTAATCATTCAAATACTACTTTTAGTGTATTCCTATATAATTTGTCTAAAATATGTGTCCTTAAAGACTTGGAAATCTGTTCATAAAGTTCTTTATACAGAGAACACAGGTAGCATGTAATAAGTTAACAGTGCAATAAGTAAAAATTTAGACTCTAAAACTTACAGAATTATACTTCTTTTGGAGTATTCGGCTGGGGAAAGTGCTAATTTTCTGATAATACTTCAAAATAATGGTCAAATAAATCATGAAACATATGACTACACACATAGCAGTGTTATATCGGTGTATTAGTTAAGACCCTATATTTCTCAGGGTTAGTCAGGTAATACATTAAAATCCTGAAAAGGGGGAAATGTAAATAAATATGACTATGAACCCATATAATGCATATAGAAGTTTCACAATTATTCTGATATTAACACAGTGTTCTCAAACTTTAAAGTGTCACCTGAGGATCTTGTTAGCAAAAGAATTCTGATTTCAGTTGGTTTGGGTGAGGCCTGAGGCTCTTCATTTCTAACAAGCATCTGCTGATATCTATGCTGCTGGTCTACAGTCCACATTTCAAGTACTGACATATTAGAAGTCAAGAATAATGACTTAAGAACTTAGACTCTCCAAAAATTATCCTCTTTTCCAGAACAGTACATGGTATAAAAACTAGATCTAATCAACAAATTAATAAAGATGGTTATACCTTATAACATTGAAAAATTAAGAAAGATAATTTTCCTAGCAAATCAAAATTTCCTTTTTCATTTATCAATGATCACCAGTATGCTTCTGCCTCTTCTGCTCCCCCAATGACCCTTTCTCACACTCTCATGCCAGTCAGTCCAACCTCCTCAACCTCAGTTTTCCTTATCTACACATACTTTTCCTGACACTTCTATGCCTACTCTGTCTCATGTCCCTGTTCTTGAAACTTCCATACAATGCTTATTATGCCACAACAAACAAACAAGTAGATTAGAGGCATGGGCTTATCCGGTTGTACTGGAACCTCCTAATGCTCAAGGGGTACAAGTGCTTCGATATGCGCCACTCAGTCTTAGCTTTTTAAAAGAATTCAAGGATGCTTGTACTCAGTATGGTCCTATTTCTCCATATGTTAAGATGGTATTATAGACTCTTTGTACTGAGGTCATTTTGCTTCCTTTAGACTGGGACCTTTTGGCAAAAGCTGTTCTAACTCCATCTCAGCATTTACAGTTCCATACCTGGGGGTCAGAGGAGGCCCGTCTGCAGGTTCAGCTAAATCAGGCTGATGGCATTCTAATTACTCAGGCTCAGCTCACACACTCTGATAATTACTCTGATACTCCTGCCCAATTAGGTTTTGGTGCTCTTGCCACGGAACAAGTAACAAAGGTGTGTATGAGAGCTTGGGATAAATTAGGCACCCCAGGTCAAGCTCCTGTGTCTTTTACTACTGTTAAACAGGGTCATAATGAATTGTGTCCTGATTTTGTGGCTAAATTACAAGATGCTGTTCAAAAATCTGTCTCTGATGAGCGTGCTCAGGGTATTCTCCTTCATACGTTAACTTTTGAGAATGCGAACCATGAGTGTAAAACAGCCATGTGTTCCATCCAACGACAAAATGTACCTGATCATGAGGTGTTGCCTGCATATATTAAAGCTTGTGAAGGCACTGGATCGGAGACCCACAAAGCAATTATGTGGCACGGGCCATGAAGGACGGCAATCAGACTGACTCGACTGATTCTTTTCTTGGAGCCTCCTTTAATTGCAGTCAACTTGGTCATACTCAAAAAAATTGCACTGTTAAAAACTTAAAAGCGGACAAGCCGGCTCAAAAACACAGCCAAATGCTCCTGTTACTGTTTGCCCGCGTTGTCATAAAGGTAAACTTTGGGCAAGTACTTGCTGCTGTAAGTATGATATAGATGGAAATCCCTTGCCACAGAGCCAAGGAAACAGGAAACGGGGCCAGTTCCAGGCCCCAGTATCAAATGGGACACCTCAGACTCAGACCAATGTTGAGTTTCTGCTTCAAGCTGCCCCAACGCAGCCCCCAGCACAAACAAATTTACCTACAGCCAACACAGACAGGTCCCAGCCTCTTCTTCTATCTCAGTACAATGCTTGTCCACCTCCACAGTGGGGGCTGGGGCGGTCCATCTCTGTAGTACCATTCCTCTAAATTTTCTGCCTAATTCTTTGCCTTTAAATATAACTATACTATTTTTGCAACTTATTTAACATTTATTTTAATTTAGTATCATAACACCTTTTCTCTCGTTTAAAATATCCCATGGCTCACTCATTCTTATTCTCCCTGTCATTTTCTCTCTCTCTCTCTCTCACTTTCTTACTCTCACTCTCCCTGTCTGATTTTAAATAATACACTATATAATGAACACAGAGCAAATTAAAGAATCAGAACAGAAACTATCAATTTTGTCATAGGTTCATGGAAGCTTAATACAAAATTGTTAGCAGTATGAGAAATAATAGAAAAAAAGAAATCATCTGTTTCATTAAAAAAATATTAAAAATTTTAATCGTGTTCCTGTTCTTCAACTCCCGATTTCATTACCATGGAGAAAGGAGTCCATACTCTTATGCAATAGCTTGATCCCAGTCAGTTTTTCCAGTGAGCTCAAGGATGAGAACTGTATCTTTTCTTTCCCATTGAATGTAGCACAAATATGAGGTCCTAGAAAATGAAACTACTGTTTCCTAGACTGTCCCTGCATCTCTCTTTTTTACAGAGAGTAACAATTGCACCTTCACCTATACTTGTAACCATCTCACATGACTTTTTTCTTCATAAATACATTGATAATATATGAAGTATAATGCTTCTTCATAATTTATCTCTTATTATTCTCTAGCCAAATATTTACTAGGAGTGCAGGTATTTCTGTTTCTCCATCCTAACCAAAAAACCACTCCTGTGATTTTCTTTTTTCTCTACAGCTGTGGTATCTTTTTATGACTTATTTTCTTATTGATACACTGTAAATATTCATGAGGTACATGTGATATTTGAATATCTACATAGAATGTATAATGATCAAGTCAAGATATTTAGAATAGCCACCACCTCGAACATTGATCATTTCTTTGTAGAAGGGGGTCACTCATATGTGGGAACTAAAAATGGTTGTCTCATGGAGTTAGAGTGTAGAATTATAGTTACGAGGCTGGGAAGGGTGTGGGATGGGGAGAGGATGAAGAGAGGAGGGTTTATACATGTAAACATATAGTTAGATAGAATGAATCGGTTCCAGTATTTGGGAGCTCAGTAGTTTGACTACAGTTAACAACAATTATTGTATATTCAAAAAAGCTAGAAGAGAAGATTTTGGCTTGTTTTACTTAACATAATGGCCTCTAGTTCCATCCACGTTGCTGCAATGGACAGCTTTCTTTTTTAAATAATTGAAGAGTATTCCATTGTGTATATATACCACATTTTCTTTATTGATTCATTCATTGATGAATACTTAGGTTGATTCCATATCTTGGCTAATGTGAATCGTATTTCAATAAACATGGAGGTGCAGGTATCCCTTTGGTATACTAATTTCCTTTCTTTTGGATAAATACCCATTAGTAGGATTCCTGAACTGCATGGTAGTTTATTTTAGTCTTTTGCAAAGCCTCCATCCTGTTCTCCATAGTGGTTGTAGTAATTGACATTCCCACCAACAGTGTATAAGAGCTCCCTGTTCTCTACATCCTCGCCAGCGTTGATTAGAATGACCTTCCTATCTACTTGAGAGTCTTGTTTTTCTCTCCGGGACTAGTAGAGACGACGCATTCCTTTTATTAGAGTACAAAAATAGTTTTACAAAATTAAATTCTTTTAATTAAAATTCTAAAATAATCCTTTTCAAAAAACTTCAATTTTTTTAAAAAAAGTTCTAACTAATCTCATGACAATTTATATTAATTTGTTCTTTTCTTTGAGATGGAGTCTTCACTCTGTCACCCAGGCTGGAGTGCAGTGGCACAATCTCGTCTCACTGAAACCTCTGCCTCCTGGGTTCAAGCAATTCTCCTGCCTCAGCCTTCTGAGTAGCTGGGACAACATGTGCATGCCATCATGCCTGGCTAATTTTTGTATTTTTGGTAGAGATGACGTTTCACTATGTTGGCCAGGCTGTTCTCAAATGCCTGACCTCTATTGATCCACCCGCCTCGGCCTCCCAAAGTGCTGGGATTGCGGGAGTGAGCTACCGCGCCCGACCCAAGTTATATTAATTTGTTCATTAAGCATTTGATTATAAATTGAAATTGTCTTGTACTCAGAGTAAAAATAAAACTATTAATTACCAGTGAGAAAAAGACTAAGTCATAATACATACAGTTTGAAGTAACAGATTACACTCATTAGCAGTAAAACTGCATTGTATATATTGCTGGGGAAGAAGAGTCTTTTTTCTTCTCAGTGAAATTAACGATTTCACTTAGCAAACTTGAACGAATTGATTACTTCCAGCAAATTTGTTACAGCCTAAGACTTCAAATATTAAAATTCATTCCAACTTTTAAGACTTACTTTGAGCAAAGAAAGAGATAAAGTGCATTTCTCTTTTACATAACTCTACTCCTCCACTTATAAAATCACAGAACCTTGTGGGAGGATAGAAAGGAACATATCATAACTTTGAGCTATCTCACACACAGTAAAAAAGTGTGTTCTGTTAATAAATCATTCCATAAGAGTTTCTTGAATGACTTTAATTTCTTTTTTAATCTCCTTCATAGTGCTTTACCTAATATTCTATAATTAACTTTGGTTTATCTCTGCAGTAAATAGCTAACGACCACAAAAATAACACACCATACAACTTGCATTTGGTTTTAATTCAATAACTCTGTGCTAGAACAAATGTCCTCATATGTAGATATATACCTTCACTTGAGAGTGAAATCCCAAAGAAAGACCTTGTGCTAAATAAAGTTTATTATTATTAAAAGCTACTTGTAAAAATGATAGCATATTTCAGCCCCAAGTTTTTTAAAAAGCTGAATTGCACAAGCATCATCAACTAATAAACTTGGTCAAAGGAATCTCAAAGCTGTTGCATGAGTGTTCCAAGAAGATATGGCAAATTACATGTGAATGTAGGTACATAATTTAATATTATTGTACACTTGATCTTAGCCAAAAGGCCGAGAAGCGATAATATTATTGTAGATATATAATATCAAAATGTAGCTGTCACATTATTTTTGTTACCCAAAAGCACTGTCTGATTTTAGAAGCTAAGAATTATTAAATCTTCCCAATTTTGAATTAATAAAAGTTTAAATGATCCAATTCTCTGTTTTTCTTAAATAAAATAAAGTGATTAAAGAACTTTTGAATTACATATTACTTCAAATTAGCTGAAATCACATTAATAAGACAAAACATTGCTCATGTATTGTTTTTTATTTGTAAAGTCTGTAGTAGGATGTTTCTCCGCTGGAGATTTTGTGGGCAAAAACAATAATAAAACCTTAGGATAGAATGAAATCTGCATATTTGATCTCCTGGCATAATGACTATATCATAAATTTCGCTACCATACCCCCCACAAAAAGAGCTCCTTGGGGCTTAGTGTATGTTTTTTTGTGAAAGATACAAAGTGACAGTTTCACCACTGTTACTTTTTTTTACTGACTTTCTTAGTAACTCATTTATATAGTTATGTTACTACTTGTCTTTTGTGACTGCTGTAACTTAGTAGGGAGAGCATTGCAAACTTGAGAGTTGTTGTAAAACTTTTTTCCAGATTAAAAAATATAACTTGGTGGCTGGGCCGGGTAAATGGCGGGTTCAGGAGAGAGCGGGACTTCGGGCAGCGGAGGCAGCACCAAGGAAGCCTTTATGACCTACAGTGAGGTGAAACAAATAGAGAAGAGAGACTCGGTTCTAACATCGAAAAATCGGATTGAAAGACTGACCCATCCTGGTTCCTCTTACTTCAATTTGAACCCATTTGAGGTTCTTCAGATAGATCCTGAAGTTACAGATGAGGAAATAAAAAAGAGGTTTCGGCAGTTATCCATCTTGGTGCATCCCGACAAAAATCAAGACGATGCTGACAGAGCACAAAAGGCTTTTGAAGCTGTGAACAAAGCTCACAAGTTGCTACTGCATCAGGAGCAAAAGAAGAGGGCCCTGGATGTAATTCAGGCAGGAAAAGAATACGTGGAACACACTGAAAGAGCGAAAAAAACAATTAAGAAGGAAGGAAAACCTACAATTGTAGAGGAAGATGATCCTGAACTGTTCAAACAAGCTGTATATAAACAGACAATGAAACTCTTTGCTGAGCTGGAAATTAAAAGGAAAGAGAGAGAAGCCAAAGAGATGCATGAAAGGAAACGACACAGGGAAGAAGAGATTGAAGCTCAAGAAAAAGCCAAACGGGAAAGAGAGTGGCAGAAAAACTTTGAGGAAAGTCGAGATGGTCGTGTGGACAGCTGGCGAAACTTCCATGCCAATACAAAGGAGAAGAAAGAGAAGAAAAATCGGACCTTCCCGAGACCGCCAAAAGTAAAAATGGAGCAGCCTGAGTGACCACCTGGGGTCACAGGCACAGAACCTTCCCCCTGCTATCTCCCTTCCTGCTTCGAAGGACTCATTCTTTCCTCCCACTTCCACCCCAACATAGAGTACAATTTGCTTTTTAGTCCATTTTGTTTTCAATACAATTTAATATTGATCAGAGTAATTCTTTTGTACATTGAAATGAGGGGCTTGGTTTAAAAAAAGACCTTCCCCTGTCCCTGCCCCTAGAACAACCAGGATTAGAAGGTGCCACCATTGGTGCTGCCTTCTCTTCCCACAGCCTGTAACTCAGTGTTTTGTACTTCATTGAATTGTGATGGTTAGAAACTTCGTGGATAGTTTGTGGAAATCATCTGATTAAACATATTGCTTAAAATGATGTTGCTGTGACTTCAGAGACAAGCCTGGAAGGGGCACCTTAGGAAGCCCCTTCACTTCAGTTGCTCGCTTCTGGGTGTGCTCCCTTCGAAGGCCCAGATGAGACAGGGAACACTTGTGGGCACACGGAGCCGCATCTGATGCCCTGATGCCCTATGGTGTTTGGCATGTGCCCTCATCTACTGACCAATCATCGTGGCATGAAGCCCATGCCACCCAAACCTTTCACTTTCCAAAGAGCTAGCCGTCCTCCACCCAGTACCATGTCCTAGCCTGTCTGCATTTGTTAGTGGTAATATTCCTTATGTATAATAAATTTTTATACCCCCCCAAAAATAATAAATTCTTTGCAGAATGTTCAATTTTTTGAATTTTAAGAAATGTGTATATACTATATGTATGAAGAAAAATAACCATATTTGAGTGAGGAGGCGTGAGGGATAGTTGCCTTTTCATAGACTTGCGGGAAGTCTTAAGAAAAATAGTGCATTTGAGTGTAAAGTTTCAGATCTCCTTGGTCCAAATCCCTCTTGAGTATTAGCTGCTGGTATCAATTTATGTCCCATACAGGACTTTTGTTCAAAAGCTTGACTCTTCTCTACTAACCACCTCATGCCTAAAAGCCCTAGTTTTAGGACTGAACCTATTCTTGTCTCTCCAAGTCATAAAGTTTGATTTTTCCTATTCATAGCTCTCCCGAAGGCAAAATAACAATAAACTCAGGAGCTCTGGTTTAGTGAAACAACATATTGATCTTTGTCTATGCTGAGTCAGCTCCAAATACCACTTTGAGCACAAAATACATGGCTATTTTATTAGTTGCAAAGACCAGTTTACTCAAATTAAGGATATGGCAGATTTAACAATGTAGAAATTTTCAAGGGACACATACCAAATGTGTGTACATGTGCCAAATGTATGCACATACACATAGCTATCTGAAAAATACGCTGAGTAGTACTATAGTACTAATATTATTTTAATATTTTGTTATATTCACCTTACATTCCTGACTTAATTACCCCAAAGATTTTAAGTCCAGCTTAGTTACTGAGTTTTCTTAAATACCTTCAGAAGCTGTCAGCAATCCTTGTTTTCAATATTTACAAAATCAAATCGAAATAGTTTATTTTCTATACATGAGTTTAATATTTCACAATACACCTCTGTGACTACTTCTTGCATGTAAGAATAAAGAACATCTTAGCTTAATTCAAATTATATAAAATAAGGGTAAGTATTTATTCCAACAAAAGAGCATCGCTTTCAAATGTGGGTTTACAAGGAGCGGCTAGGGCAATGAGAATCAATATTCATAGTTTGAATGTTATTTAGGATGCTTTCTTGCTCATAAGACAAATTTGAGTACTTACTATTTTTTGGTGTTAAGATCATTAATCTCTCTTTACATAAACATATTTCCTCAGAAATACTCTAAAATAACATGAGCTATTTAGGAATAGGAAATAAGGGTAATTATGTGCAAGAATTCAGCCTCTCAGTGTTCATTTTAAATGACAAGTATACTCATAATAATTCCTAAGATAGTAACTAGCAGATAGATGGAATCAAATATGTGTAGAGAGAATAAATAATTAATATACAGAAAGTTTGATTTCCTAGAATATGGGAAGAAAAAGCCTAAACTTTTTATTGTATCATAGACATTCAGTTCGTTTAACAACTGAAGCTTCATAGATGATTATTAAATAAAACATAGGTAGTGTTCATATTTGGAATGTTACCAGATTGAGAAAAACACCTGGTGTGTACAACCTCAAATGAATAATTCCTGTGCTCATACTATAAGCATTGTAATTCCCAACGTGGCCTGTTCTTAGAGCGCAGCCCTTCTCTCCACATTACCCACCTTAGGGTCCATTCCTTTCATTTCTCTTTCTCTTGGTATGGTAACTTTTCTTCTTATCTTTTCTGATATCTAGAATTCTCCAACAAAAATTCATTTTTTATTTCACTTATTAAATTCCCACCCTTCTTTCTATCCTTCTTTGCTTTTTCTCTCTTTTCTTTTTCATTTTCTCTAGATAGCACCATTCAACAAAATTATCATATAGGCCACTTAAGAGTTTTAAATTTTCTACTAGACACAATGAAAAAATATACAAAGAAACAGGTGGAAATAAATTTTAATAGTATAGTTTCTTTAACTCAATGTACCTCAAATATTATCATTTTAACGTGTAATCAAAATAAAATCATTGAGATGTTTCACATTATTTAATATGACAAGTCTTGAAAATCTAGTGTGTATTTTATGCTTATAGCATTTCTTAATTAAAAGTAGCCTCATTGCAAGTGATTAGTAGCTGCTTGTATTCACTAACCACTATACTAGACAGTATAGCTCTAGATCGTTAAACACAAACTGATCAAAATTGTGGTCTTGCCACATATAGTGGTAAAAGGAGTAGTTCACAGCTCTTAAAAAGTGTGATGGAAACTCTGTGTCCTTTAAACAACAGCAGAGATTTAATCTTAACTGATAATTCTAGTACAATATTATTTTATGAAAATAATTTGACCTAGAATTCTAGAACTAACAATAAGCCAGCATTCAAGGACAATGTAAAAATAGACATTTTCAGAAATAAAAACATTTTACTTCCATAAATTATCTCTCTAAAAATTATTTAAAGATGTACTTCAGCAAAATAAACAATGAAGCCCTATGGAATACAGATCAATGGTGAACATAATTACTTAAAAAGTTCTAAAATATAGTTTAAAAAAAATAAGAAAGATATTAGTAGAGTCTCCTTTATCTATCTCTGCTTGCTTCACTTGCTGGATGAACATTCTTTATGTCCTTTACAAAACAGAATGATGAAGGCCCATAATTCATTGTTTGTTCTAGAAGAGTAGCTATCAAACATTTTGGTCTCAGAATCCTTTGAGTACCCCAAAAAGAATTTTTGTGGACTTTGTCTATCATTATTTACCATGTTGGAAATTATAATTGAGAAATTTTTTAAGTACACATTTATTATTTGGATTAAAAATAATGATAAACTTATATGTAAATACACATAAAATATTTTTATTATAGATACTATATATTGCAAAACAAAAATAATTTGCGAGGAATGTAGCATTGTTATGTGTTTAGAAATCTTTTAAATGTCTGGTTTAATTAAGACCATTGACTGCTTTTCCCTTCAGTCTGTTGCACTATCATGATTGAGTGGAAGTATGTAAAGAAAATTGAATCTCATACAAATATGGATTTGTAGAAAAGATAAATATCTTAGTAGTCTTTTCAGATAATTGTGAACATCTTTCTTTATTACTACACCAAAATCAATAAGTAGTAATCTTTTAAAATTTAGTTACAGTGTGGAATATTTAAAAATATCAATAATTTTCACACTAGGCTACTTAGAGTCCATTGGTCTGTCTTGCCCTATTGATAAACCTCTTTTTACCCATGCAAGATTTGAAGCATCATGGATTGTCACTTTAGACAAATATGTTTGTTGGATTCTGCAGATCTTCCAAATGTTACCATATTTTATTATAAAATATCAAAAAGTACATTTTTTAATATTAGCATTTTTCTCACCAGAAAAGTCTTTATGTATTGGCAAGCCGGCAAGCTCATAGTAGAAAATACAAATTTTACAAAATTCTTAGTTCTGAAGTTGTTTTCCTTAAAGTGACAAGCTTAGCTTGTTCATTTTTGACTGCCAAACACCTGTCTGAATAACCCCGGTTTCTCTGTAATTCTCTCATGTAATAAAATTGTTGCATGAAAAAAGTTACTTATCTTGCCACTCAAGCAATTGCAAGAGGGCGTTTCCTGAGGACAACTTCTATATTATAGTATACAGAAATGCTTTAACTGTTTTTCCTGTATGTTTATATAGAAAATTAAAGACACATGTATTTAAGGATTTAGATTTAACAAAATTAAGATTTTTTACCATTTTATCTAGGATATTTTTAAGTGACACTGATTTTATTTCCTACAAGTGCATGTACACCCGGAAAGTGTCTCTTGTAGCTCCAGGGTTTTGTAGACAACACTTGGAGAACTACTTCTCTAGCATAATAGTTTACTATAAAGTATATTATGCCCATGCACTTTTGCTTCTGTAAGTTGAGTTGTAGGCCGGGCACGGTGGCTCAAGCCTGTAATCCCAGCACTTTGGGAGGCCGAGACGGGCGGATCACGAGGTCAGGAGATCGAAACCATCCTGGGTAACATGGTGAAACCCCGTCTCTACTAAAAATACAAAAAAAAAAAAACTAGCCGGGCGAGGTGGCAGGCGCCTGTAGTCCCAGCTACTTGGGAGGCTGAGGCAGGAGAATGGCGGGAACCCCGGAGGCAGAGCTTGCAGTGAGCCGAGATCGAGATCGCACCACTGCACTCCAGCCTGGGCGACAGAGTGATACTCTGTCCCAAACAAAAAAAAAAAAAAAAAAAAAAAAAAAAAAGAAAGAAAGTAGAATAGGCAATTAAAGATAATTATTTATAGATTTGTTTTATATCAGAAAGATGATACAAAATTGTTAAATTGTTATCAACTGACCCTTCATCCAATAGCAAAGACTTGATGCTAATATCAGAACTTTGGCTAGTGAGAGGCTATTTAGTTATGTTTAGTTTAAAAATAAACTATTTTTAAGATATGTGTCTTCTTTATAATTCCCAACTTTAACTTTTTAGATCAATAAATCTATTACTTTTTATATTTCATCAAGTAAGTGATAAAAGAATCTGGAACTAATATTTGAAGTGATCTCTACTTGAGCATTTGTAAGGTTCTAAGAGAGAACTGAATTGATGTCATATTAAGCTCTAAATTTTATTTCTGAGTATCTGTCACATAGTAATTAAATTGAGATTACAATAGAAAAGCTGTAAGATATGTTTCATTTTCTTTAAAAAAGGCAACCACCAGAAAGTAAAAATATGTTTATGAATCTCAAGCCTCTAAAGATAAATAGAGAAAGAAGAGACTCAAAAATGGCTCAAATAATTCCAACACATGAAGGGAAATAATTCTAAAAGAAAAAATATAGTTAATATAAACCTAAAGTAATATAGCAGAGGGCATTACTATGTCTTGGAGAGTTGAGACTTTTCTGATTAAAAGTCAAAGTCCCAAAAATGAATTAAAAGGAGTTTATAGACTAGAGACATGACTAAAATAAGATTCTCTCATTTATAACAGAAATATGTGTGTTGCCTATTTATTTCAGCCTACAAAGAAAGTGTAATAAGCTCTTGGTAATTATTTTTCCAGAAAAGGGGAAAGGGAAGAATTTTTCTTATCTCTTTTATTTTGTAGAGTTGAGTACAATTTGGATGTATCCCATGAGAATATATTCCTATAATTTGAAAAAAAATTATAGAAAAAAAAAACACTTTTACAACATCTGTTATTAACCCAAATCTAATAATTATGGTGCCAGACTCCATAATACACACACACATACAGACACACACACACACACGAGGACATACACAATGAAGCAAAGGTAAGGAAAGAGCTAAGACCTAGTTTTTGAAAGCAGTAAAACTGGCAGATGTAGCAAATAAAAATACAGGCTATCCAGTTGTATTTCAAAGTCATAGATATTTTTAGTATATGTTTCATGTATTATATTATGCATAGGTATATTAAAGGTATTAAAGGTATATATATACATATATATATATACACACACACATACACACACACACGTACACACACCTAAACAGTATTAAGGTATTATATCTATACATCTATCTGTATCTAAATATCTCTATATGTATATAGATAGAGAGACACACCTAGATATACCTATATGGTATAAAGGGGTGTGTGTATGTGTGTGTATGGGTATGAAAATATGCAAAGAAACAGGTGGAAATAAATTTTAATACTACAGCATATGTGTACATATATATACACACACACCTTTAGTATAAATATGTATCAAATACTACATGAAATATATACTAAAAACATTCATTGTTTCTCTGTAATTTGTATATACTAGATGTATTAGTAAGTGTTCTCTAGAGGGACAGAACTAATAGGACAGATGTATATATAAAGGAGAGTTTATTAAGGTGTATTGACTCACATTGTTACAAGGGGAGATCTCACAATAGGCCATCTGCAAGCTAAAGAGCAAGAAAGCTGGTCCGAGTCCCAAAACCTCAAAAGTAGGGAAGCTGACAATGCGGCCTTCAGTCTGTGGATGAAAATCCAAGAGTCTCAAAACTGAAGTACTTGAAATCTGACGTTTGAGAGCAGGAAGCATCCAGCATGGCAGAAAGATGTAGTCTGGGAGGCTAAACCAGTCTAGTCCTTCCACGTTCCTCTGCCTGCTTTTAACCTAGCCATTCTGGCAGTTGTTTAGATCCTGCCCATCCAGATTAAGGATGAGTCTGCCTTGACCAATCTACAGACTCAAATGTTAATCTCCTTTGGCAACACCCTCACAGACACACCCAGGAACAATACTTTGCATCCTTCAATCCAATCAAGTTGACACTCAATATTAACCATCACACTAGACATCCAGTATATCATCTGGCAATTCTAGGAAAAAGTACACGCAGGTGGATGAAATAAAGAAAGTCAGTTCAGGCCGGGCGCGGTGGCTCAAGCCTGTAATCCCAGCACTTTGGGAGGCCGAGACGGGCGGATCACGAGGTCAGGAGATCGAGACCATCCTGGCTAACACAGTGAAACCCCGTCTCTACTAAAAAATACAAAAAACGAGCCGGGCGAGGTGGCGGGTGCCTGTAGTCCCAGCTACTCGGGAGGCTGAGGCAGGAGAATGGCATAAACCCGGGAGGCAGGGCTTGAAGTGAGCTGAGATCCGGCCACTGCACTCCAGCCTAGGCGACAGAGCGAGACTCCGTCTCAAAAAAAAAAAAAGAAAGTCAGTTTTAAGTAAGCACGCAGTAGCCATGCATGAGGCTGAAGTCATTGCACTGGTGTCAGAGTGCAGAATCAAGACTTCAACATACAGAGAAAAGGAATCTTTGAAAGCACTACTCTTAAGTCACTTCCCATAGCAGGATCAGGAAAACAGAGCTCTTAGCATGGAGTTGAGTAGAGGGAGATGAAAGGACAGGAACTTCAGTACATATGATAGATTGTGAGGATGGCCCTTGAAGCAGACCTTTGGGAAGGAGGAAGGGGAAATCAGCAGTTCCAAGAACAAGTGAAGAAAAGCAGGGGTTATGCCTTTTGTCTAGATTGGTCATGTAAACAACGCAGGGAACAGTGTAAGAGCCCTATGGATATCCCAGGGACAAGAATCTAGGTTAGACTAACAGTTGGGATAGGAATAGGCATTGAACATATGTCATGAACACATTAACATTCACCATTTTGGCTAGTAGATAGGCAGCTACTAAGGTTTTTTAAGTATTAAAAACAACATGTTAAAATAGAAACATTTTAAAATAATTTACTATATAGTATAGTAAATTCTATATAATTATTCTACATAATTCTATATATTTTTGTTAATTCATTTTGCAGATTAATGGTCTATTTGTCTGGCATTGTTGGAAACAAGTTATCCCAAATATTTACTGAATTTTCCATATAAGTAAAATTAACATCTTAAGGACTACAAGTATCTCATATACTTTTTTTTTCTCCTGAAATCCTTCATATGTTAAGGTCCTTTGAACAATGTGCATTAACATAACTCATCCTTTTCTCAATGACTAAGAGTCACCAGAGGTATCAAAATTTAAAGCTGTAAAGGGACTTATATAGTAGAAGCCCTTCATTTCACAAAATAATCAAATTGTGTTTATAAGCAATATGTTGCAAAATAGTAATTCATTGTGCTCTTCAGTTAATTTGTGCTTGGTAAATATTTATAGGAAAAAAAGAAAGAGAAAGGAATGGAGACAAAGAAATATAATAATGCCAGTAGAAATCTCTGAAATAGGTATAATTTTTTTGTTTATTCTGCTTGTCAACCCTTTGATGTAGACATTACTATTCCAACTCTACAAGAGAAAATACTGAGTTTCAGATAGTTTTAGTTTAATTGGCCTTCCTAAGGTCATCGAGCTCGTAAATCTGTCTCTAAAGCTCGTGACATTTTCACCACATCCCATTGCTTTGAGATAAGGTCCCCACGCAGACATAATGGCATCAGTTAGACCACCCAGAAGCATGCTGTCATCAGCTTTGAACTCTGAGATGGCTGGGCAAAACTAACTTAGAATACGCAAAGTATTATTTAAAATTTATTGTGATAATTCTAAAGGTGTCTAATCATTTAATCATTTTCTAACTTATTAATGCACATAAAAATAATTTCACTATTATCTATATCTATATATTTATATTTCCTCTCATATTATTCATTTATACACAAAACATAATGCATATATATTCACAACACACACACACACACACACACATACACACTCAGCTTACTTTTACCAAACTAAGTTCTAAAAATAAAAGAAAATGAAGTCAGAGAGGAAAACACATATTTGGGGATATTATGGGAGGATATGATTGTGTTCATTTTTTCTCTTTCAGTGATCACTCTTTGGGGAGCCACAAAATGTTTCAAAAAGATAAATCTGTTATTCAACTCCACCTGCAGAAAAGTAGGGAAGCTCCAGGAAAGCTATCTCGAAAGGTAAGACTTTCTCATCTTTGGTTTCAACTAGCAAACTGACTGTTTTAAGGACAATATTTCTAATTTTTGAACTATTGCCAATTTGGAATTATATAGCTTAATTAATACATGTTTATTTAAATATATTCATTGAAAACTGATGAAATATCTTATATAAATATAAATACCTGTTAATGATTTGAACTGATGCAATAACATGAATGCATTATTGCAATCTTAGTGTTATGGACTGAATGTTTGTGTCCCCCCAAAATTTATAAGTTGAGGCCCCAGGTGATAGTATTAGGAAGTGGGGTCTTTAGGAGGTATTTAGTTTTAGATGAAGTCATAAAAGCAGAGTCCTTATGATGAGGTGGTAAGTGCCCTTATAAAAAGAGTTTAGAGCGCTCTCTCTGTCTTTCTCTTTCTCCCTCCTCCTCCCTCTCTATCACTCTTCCCTTCTCTGTCTTCTCACTATGTTAGGACACAGCAAGAAGGAAGCTGCCTGCACACAGGAAAAGGGTCCTGACCCTGATTATAAACTTTGCAGCCTATAGAATGAAGAGAAATAAATGTATGTTGTTTAAGCCACCTGGTCTCTGGTATTTTGTTATAGCAGCCCAGTCTGACTAATACACTGAGTATAACAAATCTATTGGTTTCTTTCCAAAATCATTTGTGAGACACTTATTAAGGTTATCATATTTATATTTTTCACATATCTTCTTAGAAGTAAATGAAATAGAAAATGTAATGGGGAATCACTAAAGGCAGAAAAATAACTTGTTTTCTGTGAAGACTGTTTATGTCAACACAGCTTAAATTAGCACAGATAAACTTTCATAATATATATAATAAAGCTACCTAGAAAAGGATGACTATGCTTTAATGATACAGTTTCATGCTGTTAGATGTGAATTTTACTCCCTGTGTCATGTTGTGAGTTACTTCCAATTCAAATTACACAGTATGCAGTGACCTTTGATATTATGGCAGTTTTTATCTGTAGAATCTTAAATTACTTACTTTAAGCAAAAATCCTCTCACCCTGTCATTTATATTAGTTAACAGATTTCCAGTGGATGATTTCTTTTTTTTCTAGTATGAAGTGTTTCATCATAAGAAAATTTCAGGTAGTACATTAGGTTGCAATATATCTACATGGAAAATAACATAATGAGGCCAAAAGAGAGTTGTTTAGAAATATTTTTTGGATCTTGTGTTCAACTTAGCTGCTGTTGACAGCTCCAAGGCTATACATCTGAAATCTCCAGGAAAACACATTATACAATGCAACTGACCCCATCAGTTTTAAACTTAAGATTCTTCAAGTTGCCCTCAATGTTGAGAAAAAAAGCTGAATTCATCATATTTCATTGGAGCATGGGGGAAGAAGATAAAATATATGATTCTAATTTGGATGCTGCTAAAATAATAACTTATTGATAGTAATTAACAAATCACTAACATTTCAGACTCATGTAAATTAAGGTCTGTTTAAAAACTCATGTAACTCTATTATTCTGATATAAGGCATACATTTAATGTCTGAGACTTTAACATTTCTATCACATTTAATCCTTTCAATAATTCTATAAGGTAAACACTATTAAAAATAAGGAAACTGTATCACAGGGAGGAATCAAGACTTTCCCAAGATTAAAATCATGATACTGATGGGCAGAGAAGGATAGATTTGAGCACAGTCAGTGAGTCTTCAGAGCCCATGCATTCCTACCAACTTATATGGGAAATATACTCAGAATTTGCAGTATATTCTTAAATGTTTTGGATGTGTGTTTCAGGTCAAAATTCTAGCTTTATGCAGGCACGTGTGCATGTGTGTGTGTGTGTGTGTAATTTTTTTCCCACAGCTAATATCCATGTAGCTCAAAGTCTGGGGCATGACAGGTGATTAATAACTAACCATATTATGTATATATTAGGTGCCAATTGATGTTCTTAGTGTTTTAAATGAATTAATTGATAGTAGCCCAAGAGCAAAGAATAAATACAACTATTTTTCTATCTTATAAAAATAAAAGAACTGAAAAGTTAAGAGATTATTTAAATCATCCAAAGTCTCACAGCTGGTAAATAAAGGTGATGAGATCAGAGCAAAAGTAATCTGCCTACAGATCACACTATTTGATAATGTTGACCAGTGCAGTTATATAGTGCAACTGACTCTGTCAATATTAAACTTAAGATTCTTCAAATTACCCTCAATGTTGAGGAAAAAAAAAAAACTGAGATAATCATATTGCTGTCATCATCATTGTTATCATGTCCAGGGACAAGCATATTGTTATCTCTGGGTGTATAATGTGTAGCTCTCATCAGAAATACCTGTTTTTCAATATGCCATTTGGATCACAGTGGGAATTAAGTTACGTGTTTCTTTTTGATGCTTCATGATTCAACTTACAAGCTTGTCCATCCTATAATAAATATCACCAATTCTTGGATAAGTCAACAACTCATGGGTAAAAAGTATAAATGCTTTTTCTTATCCACAACTTTTGCTAATATTGATGCTGTTGTTTAAAATGGATAATACTTGAACCCGGGAGGCAGAGGTTGCAGTGACCCGAGATTGCGCCACTGCACTCCAGCCTGGGTGACAGAGCTAGACTCTGTCTCAAAATAATAATAATAATAATAATAATAATATGGATAATACACCTGATGGCAAATGTATTTGTATATTTGTATATCCTCCATTCATGCAATAAGTATTTGCTATGTAACTGCTGTCTATTAGGCCCTATACTAATGTGTAGTTAGAGTAGTGAGCAATATCAATAAGATCTCAGCCCTCAGGGGTTCAGGGGATGCAAATGGCACCGATTTCCAATTAAAAAGCAATGGTAACTTCCATGCAGAATGTGAAAAAGGCATTCTGTATCTCCATCTCTCTAAGTCTTGATGTTTTTTTTTTTTTTGAGATGGGGTCTCGCTCTGTTGCCCAGGCTGGAGTGCAGTGGCATGATGTTGGCTCACTGCAACCTTTGCCTTTCGGGTTCAAGCAATTCTCCTGCCTCAGCCTCCTGAGTAGCTGGGATTACAGGCACATGCCACTATGTCCAGCTAATTTTTGTATTTTTAGTAGAGACGGGTTTCACCATGTTGATTAGGCTAGTCTCAAACTCCTGACCTCGTGATCGACCTGCCTCAGTCCCACAAAGTGCTGCGATTACAGGCGTAAGCCACCGCACCTGGTCCAAGTCTTGATTCTTTCAGGATTTTTTTTTTTTTTTTTTTTTGCATTGCATTTCAAGGGAGAAGATTATTATATTTTATTAAAACTTTAAGGATTTACATCCAGGAACTGGGATAAATACTTTATACAGTATATACAACCTAATAACAATTGATTAATTTAACAAATGAAACTTGTCACATGCCATTCCTAGTACTTGCCTTTTCTAGAATGTAGAGTTCACATCCTAGTTGAGAGACAGACAATAAACAAATGTATACAATGAAGTCATGTAGAGGTATGTGCTCTGAAAGAATATATAGCCAGCTCTGAAAATTGAGAGCAGCACCTAATGCGGATGAATAAGAGGGGCTAGTGATGGTACTTGCTTTTCTGTCTAAATCCTGGAGCACACAGGCCTAGCTCTGATCTTTAGAAATGAGGAATATGAAATTTGCTCATTTAGCCTTCTATAAAAAAGCAAAAATTCTGGTTTCATATTGTTTAATTTCAAATGTTCACTTTTAGGCAAATTGTTAAATTCTCTGTACCTGAATTTCTTCATCTAAAAATGTGAATAATGATAGTTCTTACCTAATGTGGTTATTATGAGAACTCAATTGAGAAATATTATCGGGGGAAATAAAATATCAGGGGAAACCCCACCCCCTAATATTAAACATGGGTTCTTTTCTATTTCCCTTAGTGTTGGCAGATCTGAGAAATCAAGGGAAAGAGTACCAAAGAGAGAGATTTTAAAGCTGGGTGTCCGGGGGAGACATCACATGTTGGCTGGTTCCGTGATGCTCCCTGAGCCGTAAAACCAGCAAGTTTTTATTATCGATTTTCAAAAGGGGAGGGAGTATACAAATAGGGTGTGGGTCACAGAAGTCACATGCTTCACAAGGTAATGAAATATCACAAAGCAAATGGAGGCAGGGCGAGATCACAGGACTACAGGATGGGGCGAAATTAAAATTGCTAATGAAGTTTTGGGCATGCATTGTCATTGATAACATCTTACCAAAAGACAGGGTTTGAGAGCAGACAACCAGTCTGACCAAAATTTATTAGGCAGGAATTTCCTCATCCTAATAAGCCTGGGAGCGCTACAGGAGACCAGGGCTTATTTCATCACTTCATCTCTGACCATAAAAGACAGCAGCCCCCAAAGCAGCCATTTCAGAGGCCTACCCTCAGGGGACATTCTCTTTCTCAGGGATGTTCCTTGCTGAGAAAAAAAATTCAGCGATATTTCTCCTATTTACTTTTGAAAGAAGAGAAATATGGCTCTGTTCCACCCAGCTCTCTGGCAGTCAGTGTTTAAGGTTATCTCCCTTGTTCCCTAAACATTGCTGTTATCCTGTTCTTTTTCCAAGGTGCCCAGATTTCATATTGTTCAAACACACATGCTCTACAAACAATTTGTGCAGTTAATGCAATCATCACAGGGTCCTGAGGTGACATACATCCTCCTCAGCTTAGGAAGGTGATGGGATTAAGAGATTAAAGACAGACATAGGATATCACAAGGGTATTGATTGGGGAAGTGATAAGTGTCCATGAAATCTTCACAATTTATGTTCAGAGATTGCAGTAAAGACAGGCAGGGACCTAATAAATGTCCATGAAATCTTCACAATTTATGTTCTTCTGCCGCGGCTTCAGCTGGTCCCTCCATTTGGGGTCCCTGGTTTCCCACAACAAAATATAAACAAAGAGCTTAAGTCAGTGCCTGTACCTAGTATGACTACCTAAGTATTAGCTATTGATGTCATAAAATTGGATGTTTCACTGTGTGCTATTTTGGTCCTTTACAATTAAAAATTCTAAAACATTATTAATGTTAATTTGCATTAAAACATTTAGAAATTTACTTATGAGGTTGCGAATATTGAGAGAGATGGACATTTTTGTGTTATGTCAAAATAGTATATATACTGCAGTATCATGACTTTTGTTGATATATCAACAATTTTAATAAATCACAATTTTTCTTATAAGCTTTCATACCCATAAGCAGGATAAATTTTAGTCTTAATTGAAATTTCTGTATGTAATAAGAAAATAAAAATAAACTGATAATTGGTTTGATTTTGAGGTAAGTTTTATAAAATTTTCTTTCTAAGACATATATGATTTATTGATTAACTTAATATAACTGAAACAGTTTTATCAACTTGTGTCTCATCTTCATTATTTGAATTGCCCTATTTAAAATTTTCTGAATTGCTCTATTTAAAATAAGTAACCCTTGATTTGTATTTTTAATTTTATATATACATCATAAGGAGATAGCAAATGTTCTCTCAGTTTTATTTTTTATAGTGGTGTCAAAATTCTCTGTAATTTTCAGGATTTCAGCTGTAAGTAAAACATTTATGAACAATTATAATTGTTCTAATAAAACTGTAAAATTGTATTGATAGTATTCTTTTTCACATAATACTAGGAATATGACTATCATCATTATATTAAGTTTGTTGATACCATTGCCTTGCAGTAGCTACTTTAGAGCTTTCTAATTGTGCAAAGCTGAGTTCATCTTAGATAATATTTTTATTTTAAACTTAATAATATTATACTGAAATAGAATAATTTAATCCACATTTCAAGAGAACAAGAAAGTTGTTCTAAAAAAAAAAAAAAAAAAGCAGGCCAGGAGCAGTGACTTAGGCCTCTAATCCTAGCACTTTGGGAGGCCAAGGCGGGCAGATCACCTGAGGTCAGAAGTTCGAGACCACCCTGGTCAACATAGTGAAACCCCATCTTTACAAAAAATAGCTGGACCTGGTGTTGCACATCTATAATCCCAGCTACTCAGGATGTTGAGGCACAAGAATTGCTTGAACTCCGGAGGCAGAGGTTGCAGTGAGCTGAGATCACACCATGGCACTCTGGCCTGAGTGACAGTAAGACTCCATCTTGAAAAATAAATAAATAAATAAATAATAAAAAGCAGGTTGATGATCTTTAGAAATCATCCAAGGTTTCAAAATTTTAAAGCTGCTACCTTGATTAGCTATGAAAAACTTAATATTTTTAAATTTGTTTCCTTTTTTATCTATCTCAGATTTGATCACAAGTATGGCCAACATTGTCGATATTAATCATAAAATCAAGATTTTCTTATAGCTCAGGGGAACATTCACAGAACATTTACAGCAATAGATTTTTGTATGAGAAAAAAGAATTTTTAACTTTTTCCTTTTTCCTTAAGGCCAAGGTGTGGCTTCAGCTTTAGGGACAAGTTAAATGCACACTATCTTTCATGGACCATTACAGGAATTTTCCTCCAGGTTTTGTTTTTCTTCAAGATCTGCTAATAATTTAACAAAAAAATGTTTCCAATAGATGTACCTTATTAAGTTATTTTTCCTCCAGCCTATGGAGGTATTTAAATTTAAAAAAAATTTCTAGTAAAAGCTACTAAGACAAATACTGAAAATATTTCTGGAAACCAAATAAATTGGTTTTTAAATGAATATGATTATGCTTTCCTAGAAATATGTAAATAAGTATATTCTTTATATTCTTGCTTTGGTTTTAACTTCTGAAAGAAGGCAAGTGCCAAATATTACAGTTCAAATCTTACTTTTTTATTTTCACTCTGTTTTTCACTTTCTGTTTTCCCTCTTCTTTTACTATGCTTTTCATGACTACAGTTTAGCTTTCTTTGTCGCAGAAAAAAGTTGTCTTGTCACTATCACACTTTTTATTTTAGCTGTCCCAGTGACTCTATATGTAAATTTCTAGAAAGTTAGACTCACATCTTCGTTTCTCAGCCATTCTACATAGTGTTTCTTTTTCACAACATGTAGTCAAAATATTGTTTTATAACAGTGATCTTATTCTTTCCATCTAACTTAGCTTTCTTCTTCCTCTTCACAAAACAAACCAATATAAAAATTAATTTACCTTTGACATTGGGCCATATAAAGGTTTTCCTTCTGATGTTTTACTGTCCGAATCTCTAATAGTCAGTTTTAAAAATAGACTGTGTTTATTGACACACAAGATTACATACACCCCAGGCATTAAGGGACTCACTCAGATCTCAACCTTAATGCCACTGTGTGGCGAAATAGTGCAATTATGATAAGACATACTGCATTCTCTGCCTACTTGCAAAGAGTTTTCATGAATGCCCTGTTTCAGGAGAACTAGTCAAGAAGTTAAGGTATGAGTGTGTGTGTGTGTGTGTGTGTGTGTGTGTGTGTTGTGTGCACACACATACAGGCCATAGGCATGATATTTTAAGATGAGTAGTTCATGCTTATATAGGAAGAAAACAAAAGGCCAACTAACTCCTAGAATTTATACCTACCAGTAATTGTCATTAAATTACCATGATTTAGTGCTCATGAAACGGAAAGCTCTCTTACACTGACATTTTGGCAGCAAGATGTGGTGAAGCTGAAAAATGAAGGAGTTGATTATGTGTCTGCTCGCCCATCTGGCAGAATGTCAGCCTTTACACTGCCATGGCACGCATGGCCTAAATATGAAAAAAAAAAAAAAAAGTTCATGTATGTGGGAGAAGTGGTGCCTAAAAATCTGTCTTCCTACTTAGTAGGATAATTTAGTGTTTGACCTTGGTGATGCCGTGATGTTTTTCAACTGTCTTTTAGGCTTATTCTCAACCAAAGCTAAGCTTTCTGCTTTACTTTTGAAAAGGCTTATATAGTAAAGGAGAGTCTTGTAAGGTCTTTAAGACAAAATATAAACGTGATGAATGAGGGTTATCAAAATAAGTGAATAAAATGGCAGCAGGAAGTTACAGACCTATTTTTATCTGGTACTCATTTCTATTCACTCTATAAATATTGATATATTCTGCTGTCTACAGCATGAAGAGGACCACAGTCAGTTTTATCTGAACCAACTTCTAGAATTTATGCATATTTGGAAAGTATCCAGGTAAGACATTTTATATTTGTTGCAAGATTACTTTCTGATTGAGTTCTCAAATATCAAATCTCAATATTTTTCAGTTGATTGTAAAAACTGTCCTTTCACTGGGACTGAGGAAGCTAATATTCTTTTAATAGGCACATTCTGTTAATAATTATCCATTCTTCAAAGTTATTCAGATACATTTGAAGAGCTGCTAACACTTTGCAGAACATTCTAACATCCATTTAAAAAAATCTCTGCTGCTGGTTATTACATTTTCAAGGACTTGTTTTCCTTATTCATTTTGTGAATTTGGGTTTGCATATGTCACTTGAGCTCTTTGCAAAACAATTTTAATACTTTGAAGGTAACCATCTCCTACTTAATTTATTTCTGAAACTCCCTGAAAATAAATGGTATATCATAAATAGAGGAGTGTAAATTCAAATTGGAAACCTGGAGTGAAAACAAGTGAACATATCCTACTTCATTCTTATATCTAAATGTATGCATGTATTACTTGGAAGAACAGGCTTATCAGGTAGGTAAACTGGGAGTTTGGGTATATCTACAATTAAGGCTGTTGTGAGCTGAACCAGGAGAAAATGTAGTGTGGGAGATACAGGTCATACATCTCTAAAGTAAAGCCTGATATAACATATCAGCTAAATTTACAATAGCAAAGACATGGGATCAACCCATATGCCCATCAGTGATTGGGTAAAGAAATGGCACATATACACCATGGAATACTATGCAGCCATATAAAGGAATGAGATCATGTCTCTTGCAGGACATACATGGAGGTAGAGGCCATTATCCTCAACAAACTAACACAGAAACAGAAAACAAAACACCACACATTCTCACTTATAAGTGGGAGCTGAACAATGAGAACACATGTACACATGGAGGGGAATGACACACACTGGGGCCCATCAGAGTTGTTGGGGAGGGAGAGCATCAGGATAAATAGCTAATGCATGTAGGGCTCAATACCTAGGTGATGGGTTGATAGGTGCAGCAAACCACCATTGCACATGTTTACCTATGTAACAAACCTGCAGGTCCTGCACACGTTTCCTGAAACTTAAAATAAAATAAAATTGGCCAGGCGCAGTGGCTCATGCCTGTAATCTCAGCACTTTAGGAGGCCTAGGTGGGTGGATCACAAGGTCAGGAGTTCAAGACCAGCCTGGCCAACATAGTAAAACCTAACTCTACTAAAAACACAAAAATCAGCCAGGCATGGTGGCATGTGCTGTAGTCTCAGCTACTTGGGAGGCTGAGGCAGGAGAATCACTTGAACCCAGGATGTGGAGGATGCAGTGAACTAAGATCATGCCACTGTACTCCAGCTTGGGCAACAGAGTAAGACCTCATCTCAAAAAACAAATTGATTAATTAATTTAAAAAATAATAAAATAAAATTAAGTTTAAAACATGAATAAAAATATGAGCTAAAATTGGTTTTAGTGACTATGTTGGGTAATGATTTTGTGAAGTTATTATTATATATTTACATATATTATCTCATCTAATTCTTTCTAAAACTCTGTAATAATACATATTATCCTGTTTCAAGACTAAAGAAACTGAAGTTCTGAAAGGCTAAATAACTCTTCTAAGACCATTCTGGTCATCAGTGGCAGGGCTACAATCAGGTCTGCCTGAAATTTACAAAGGATATTTTCTTTCATTAAACTATTGTGTTTTTCCATGTGCCCTTCTCTGCCACCCTTCTCCCTAAAAATATCCATCTTCACTCCATGAAATTATAGAATGACTAAGACTAGAAAGGACTTTAGACATAATCCAACACAAATTTTCATTTTATAGGTAATTACAAGATTCCACTATAGATTTCTGTTGTATAACATAGAAACAAGGTCTGTAGTTTTCTTTTTCCAAAATAAATCTACCCGGGGGCGGGGGAAACAGAGAGAAAGGCAGAGAAACAGACATACACTTCAAATATGAGAAGTTTTTCAAAAAGCAGGAAATCCTTGGGACACAAAGGACTATTTTGAAAGGGTTGGTGGAGGGTTGTTGCACCTTTTAAGTCACTACTACCTGGGGGACAGAGAGGCAAGCCAAGGCTGTGAGAAGACAGTGAGAGAAGGAGGCTTTCATTCTGTTTTTGTCTTACCCCTGCCATTGCCTGCCCTCTAGCAGACATTTGATGGCCAGTGTGCAGTTGCAGGAGTCTAGAGGGTTAATTCAGGGAAAAGCAAAGTTTTGTTGTAGCAAGGAGTAGAGGAAACATGTCTGGGACAGCCTAGCTTCAGACTTTATGCCTCCACCCCTCCCTCCAATCCCAGGGCAGTGGATTACAGTCTGGGGTGATACCATCTCCCAGCGCTATTTCTTCTGTAGTAAAGAAACTAAAAACAGAAGTTCAAAAACTTGGCAACCGTCACACAAATATTTAATCTCATAACCATGACTAAAACCAAGTATCTAACTCTCAGTCAGTGCTTATTCCACTTCCATCATGTTCTGACCCTTCCCCCCGTATCTTTCTCAAAGGGTATCTAACACAGAGACATTCTCAGCCTTATAAAAGCCTCTGTAGAACTTTACTTTTGGGGATACAACGCTTCCCTGCCTGCCCTCCTCAGAACATCATATTGGATCATCAAAAAAATCAAGCACTGGATGGCAAAGGCTTTGATTTCAGCCCTTCTCTTTTATGACTCAACTTCTTCTTAGAAGTTGAGCAAATAACTCACCTTCACTAGTTCCTAGTAGTTTTTTCTATAAAATAGATACAATATCCAAAAACAAAGTGCTGAAGTGGGTGCATTCTTGGTGATACTAGTAGTTTCAGGTTTTATATAAAACACTGCCATTGTCCAAATCTTTAGTTATTATTTTCCTCCCCTTTCATTGACTTTTACATATTCTATGCATTTTATCTTTGAACTGACAGAGGGACTCCAACTAAAGTGATAATGTAAAATAATGAGAATGCAGCTACTGTAAAAATAATGGTGTATTTTTTCATGTTGCGTTTTTGAGTTGTGTGACTTATGATTCAATTTAAGTCAGGAGTTTTCAAGACAAATAAGAAGGTAAAGTCAATAATGTTTGGGAAAATAATTTTTGAACAGCGAAGCTCAGAGGAATTTCTGCTCAAATTGCATGGCTTCTCCCTAAGCATAGATAAAGCTGGAGCAGTAAGAGAAGCTTAGGAAAGAAAAATGCAGAGGTTTGGTGTCAGAGACAACCCCATATATTATAAATATAAGCCATTAATTCCAAATGCAATTATCTACAAGATTTTGCATACTTAACATTTCTTGATGTTAATATAAGCCATTATCTGCTTATGAATCCCTTTGCAACTTACAGTTTGAATTAAGGTAGTTTTATATAATGATCAGCCTTTGAGAGGTTTGGTTAATTTATCATGAATTCTTTGGAGTTCTAAGACTTTCAAATATGTTTGTAGTCTATCAAGTTATACAAACTTTATAAGGCACCCTTCTGAGATGTTTTTAAAATTATGTCAACAATAATCCTTTTTCTACCATGCCTACGATAGTATTATGGGCAAAACAGAATTTGTGATGAATGTTTGTGCTAAAGGTAATGGAAGTTTTCCCACCCAATTTTAAACAAAGTTTCTATTTTTTATTTTCCAGACAATGTCTCTTAACAGTCATCAAAAAATATGACTTCCACCTGAAATATCTATTGAAAACCCAGGTATTGATTTTTGTTACTTTAACCATCAATTCAGTAAGCATTTTTAAAGCACCTACTACTTTTCTAAAACTGCAAATTTTGAAGATGACAAAAATGAATAAAACAGAGGATCTACACTTGAAAGGCTTTCATTTCAACCTGGAAAAATAGACAAGTAGAAAGGCATATGCACTAAAGTGCTACAGCTGCTGAGGAAAGACTGTGTGTATACAGATGCATAAGAAAGAATGGTCATTTTTTTCCATTTGAGCCGAAATGTTGACAAATGAGTACTGCATGTGTCTCCCAGCCAGAGAGGGGCATTGTGAAGGAAGGTGGGGAGTAGAGATAACTTTCAGCAAAGAACAACATGAACAGAGGCACTTTGGGAGGCAGAGGCACGCAGATCACGAGGTCAAGAGAACCAGACCATCCTGGCCAACACGGTGAAACCCCGTCTCTACTAAAAATGCAAAAATTAGCCAGCCATGGTAGTGGGTGCCTGTAATCCCAGCTACTTGGGAGGCTGAGGCAGGAGAATCGCTTGAACCCGGGAGGTGGAGGTTGCAGTGAGCCAAGATTGGGCCATTGCACTCCAGCCTGATGATAGAGCGAGACTCAGTTTCAAAAAAAAAACAAAAGAGAGAGAGATCGAGAGAGAGACAGAAAAGAGTCAGGAGCCAGCCTGGTGTGATTAGGGAATTATGACATTTGAAATGGCTGTTCAAATGTTAGAGGCTGGAAAAAAATCAGATGAAAGAAGCAGACAGGGGCCAAATTATGTACGATCTAATGGACCTTTTATGGCCAATTTTATGATTTTCTACTTTGTCCGCTTATGACATGGAGCCATTAGGTAGAGTAGTAGAATGACTGATGGATGATTAGAAGGACATTTCATTAGCACAAAAAGATGATGAGGGCATGGACAAACACTCTACTATAGGGATGATACGAGGGGACAGATTCATAAGAAGTGAAAATGTGCAATTTATATAATTTGGTGACATTCTATGTGCCGAGAATAACTCAAAATTCCCTGGCTGCTTACTGACTCCGTGGAGACATCAATTCACTATAATAGTGAAGAGAGAAGGTAGCATGGCAGAGAAGTGATGAACTCAGTACAAGGCTGTGGCAATTTGGTCACCTATTGGGCACTGAAGCTGTGATGTCCATTAGGCAGATTATTTCTTACAGCTTCTTCTTCCAGGGAAGGTTTGGCCTTCCATAGATAAAACATCATATTATTACAGAATATTGTGAGTCAGGGAACAGTTTTTAAACAAGTGACTTCTTTCTTTCTGTTAAATAATTGATTCCTGATATAAATAAAAGGGTACATATCTCAGATAATAACTATTTGTAGTATCAATAAACATTAAATATATCTGAAAATAATAAATTCTACTTATTGATGTAGATACTGAAATCATATGTGGCTTCCACATAAATATCTAAAGACATGGAGATTACAAATACAAGACTTATGTTTCTCTGTAAAGTGTAATCCTCTCACCCTAATTCTATTTTTCCTACTCCAGCCTGGTCTGAGTCTGTAAGTTTAAAATGTGGAATGTGAAAAGAATCCACAATTAGCTTGTTTTAAGTCTCATAAAATGTTATGGTTACTACCTCTAATTCAGCCTTGTGAGAGTCATTCTTTCTCATGTAGAATGTGAGACTTACCAGGTTACCAGGATATATTAAGATTTAATTCCTAGAGTATTTTTGTCTCTTTACTATGTGTAGAAATACTTTTGAGGTTATGGTAACCTACTCATGAATGCATTTTAGTTATCTAAATGTCTCAGCACTGCTCTCATTTCATAGACGTCTTTTTTCACACACAAATTATTGATAATTTATAACAGTTCTTAATTTCCAAATTCAGAAGCTTGATCTTATTACTTATGTATGAAGCCTCCTATATTTCTAGTTTGAAAGAAACGATCGACTATTGTAAATTTTTCTAATATGACCTAAAAGTTGGCAAAATATCAAATAAATACTGTCTTTCCATTATCATTGGCAAATAGCAATCATCACTCACAGCTAAATTATTTTATAAATAGGTCACAGTGTATGCGATTTTCCAGATGAACTCAGTCAAAACAATGAGCTCTTTAAATGAGATTTTTGCCTATGAAGCATCAATAGTAAGTATCTTAGAAATGAGGGCAGACTATGATATTATCAGTTCACAATTTTGTGCTTTCTATTTATTTGACAAGTACATTAAATAGCATTTCATCCTGTCCAAAACAGTGTCAATTGGAAAAACAATGTTTTTTTTCATATCTCCCAAACTTGGATTATGACACATGATTTGAAAAAATAACAAGCATGCAGCTGAATAGGTCAGACATGAATATTATTGAATAATATGAATAAAGTACCAAATATTTTCTTTCCTCACAATTCTTATTTCAACATATTTTAGATGATACCCATTTTAGGCCAGGCATTCTGGTTATTACGCCAGATGGTTAGTTTTGTATGTAATTTACAAAGAGCTTTTTCACTAGACATTTTTTCCTCTCTTCTGTTCCATTAAAACCCTGAACTATAGAGAATATTTTTGAATTCATTCTGTATTCTTAATTTCATAGAAATTGAATAATATGAATCCAATAAGAATTTCAGAAAAATCAAGAATGGAAAAAAGAGAATCCCCCCCTGCCCAAAAGGTATTACTGAATGCTTACTTCATGTGAATTATGAAACTGTTTACTCACTGAAACCAAGAGAAATGGGAGTTCAAACCATACTCTGAAGTTGCCGATGACCTAGTTGGAGAGACAGCCTGTCCACATAAATAATATACATAATGGTGTGTACACAGAGCAAAGCAATATAAAACCAAATTGTAGCCTTGGAGAAAGAATCAACTTCTGATTTAAAATCGCTTTTTCCTAGTAGTCTCTAATCTGTTGTCTCCAAAATTCTTTATTAAAATGCCCCTCAGGATCATGGTAGGAAATCCCTACCATGAATGACAAATTTACACTAGGATCTAGTAATTGTTGAATTTATTGTAAATTATATGGACCAGGGTTGAGGGAAATCAAATGATGTTTCAAAACTTGGTTTAGCTTCATGAAACATCTATCTAGTCAGAAAATAACTGGGAACCCCTAAGTCCTTCTCCATCTAGCCCATGATTCAGAGGCTATACCAAGTAGACAACCAGGAGAATATGACATCTGTAGTGTTCAGGTTTAAGTAACTCAGTGAGGAGGGCAAAATAATACTTATTTCATACTTGCTCAAGACCAAAATCTAACTGTATTCATCTAGAGAGAGAAAGAAAATTTCATATATGAGTAGAAAGAAAGAGGACACAGGGATTTTATATTTAGCTTGTTTTAAACTGAAGCTCTCTTGGTTACAAGCAAATCTATTGTTAGATTTTCAGAAGTTCCAATTTCAAGCATAATTTAAGCCTAATTGTAGTCTAAGACAAAATTTAGGAGCAGAGATTCCAAAGTCAGATAAATGTATAAGTCAACGCTCCACCACTACGGAAGTTTTGTATTCAACCTTCCTCAGATTTATATGATTCATCGCTAGAGTGAGGATAATAAATATAATATAGTGATGTTTTAAATAATTAATGAAACAATGGATATAATGTTCTTAGTATAATATAGTGATGGAAGATAAAATGTTTTTAAGAAAAGATAAGTACCCATGTTTCTTCATGGTTTTTATTGCTACCGTTTCTATCACTATCACTCAAGTAGAGGATTGTATAGGATCCAGAAGAAAATTTTCACAAAGTTGATTTGCATTCAGAATAGAACATAAGAAAAGGTGAGAAATGAGCAAAAAACTGTAATAAAATCAGATAAAATTAATAGGTAACAAGGAGCAGTTGCAAGGTTGCAAAAGAAGTCAAGGAAATAAAGGCAATAAAATCAGAGCACAGGAAAATGAAGCACAATTGCAGAATTGTAACTAACCTTAGCAGAAATAAAGCATAGATTGAAACTACTAAAAGTCTAAGCTATCACATATAGAACACTCTCAGACTTCAAGAAGTATAAAAAAATTAAAAGTAGATTCTCAAAGTAGAAGATAATCACTAGCCAATATAATTTGGGTTGCTAGTGAGATGAAGAACACTAGAGTGTTTTGTGCGAAGGAATAACATAATATGACATTCTACTGGTGATTTATCTGGTAAATTATATAATACATTAAGAACACACAATTAAAGAATAATAATAGAAAAACACTCTTATTAAACAATAAGTTAAGGAACAAAATATTTTTGATATCATACCACCTGTTTGCCACTTCACGTCTCCTCTCCTCTATGTAAAAGGTCCTATTTGATGAAAAGTATTTTGTAGCTTTTCTTTATCATTTCATCACCAAAGTTTATATCTACTAGCAAGATAAGACATTGATTTTCTTTCTGAGGTCTCCATGAATGGAATCAAACTATATGCACTTTTTGAGCCCTGTATCTTTCACTCAGTATTATTTGTGAGATTTATTCACCTTGTTACATATGGTTGTTATTAGTTCATTTTCATTGTTGTATAATATTCCATTAAAAGACTGGACCTCAATTTATTTATCTCTCCTACTTGTTGGTGTATATTTGAAATAATATCAAGAGGTTTTCTAGAGCACTTACCTAGGGACATAGATTTACAAGGCAATACCAAACACTTTTCTAATGATATTTTACCCATTTCACAATATATGAGAGTTCCTGTTGCTCCATTTTCCTGCCAACCTATAGTATAGTCCAAATTATAAATGTTTGCCAACATTAGGTATATGTAATGCTATCTTTGTATCAACTTTAATTTTTCTGACTCAAAAATTCATACTAAACTCATAAAATTCATGAGTGTTTAACCTTTTTAAAAAATGTAGTATTCAACTGCCCTCTTTTATAACTTACCTGTTCAAACTGCGCTGATATTTCCACATTTCTGTAGATTTTTCAAATAGGTTTATGGGAGTTCTTTATATATTTACCCTTCCTTCAGTTATGTGTATTGTAAATGTCTTCTGCCATTTAGGGACTTTTCACTTTAATTATAATGTCTTATTTTATTAAGTCACTTTTCTTAAAGTTTGATTTAGGTAAAATAAAATGCACCCATGTTAATTAAGTGGGCAGTTTGACTAGTTTTCAAAATGTACATAATTATGTAACAACTGGAATGAAGATACAAGGTATTTCCATTACAAGAAAAAATGCCCAACTGCCTGTTTACAGTAAATCCCTCTCATCCCAGATTTCACACACCAAAAATTTATTTGCTCTCAATTTGGTTTTCTTTTGCCTTTACTTGACTTTTATATAAATGGAATCATATATACAATGTAAGAATTCTTGTGGCTCTACATCCTCACCAGTACCTGTTATTGTCAGTGTTTTAATTTTAGCCCTTCTAGTGACTATGTGGCAATATTTCCTCCAGTTTTTAATCTGTATTCCCTCAATGGCTGATGATGCTGAATTACTTTTCATGGAATTACTGCTCATTTATATATGTTCTGCTATCAGGTGCCTGTTCAAATCTTTTGCCTATTTTTAAAGTTGAACTATATATTCTCTTGTTATCAAATTGTAAGGGTCCAGAACGTTACCTGGATATCAATTAAAGGCCAGAGACAAGGAACCGTAAACTCTCTCCTGCACATGACTAACCACAATTGTAATCATTCTAATATGTTCCAGAATAAAGTTCATTGTGAGGTGTAGGACATATGTATTGAAAACATTGTCTCCCTGTCTGTGACTGGTTGGTTGTTTATTCGCTTGCTTGTTTATTTCATTTACATGCCATTCAGAAAGCAGAAGCTTTTAATTTTTGTGAAGTCCAGGTTTATTTTTACTTTACAGTTTATGCTTTCTTATCATATTTAATAAAGATTTGCTACAGAAGTTTGCATACTATATTTTTCAATACTATTTTTAGTTTTAGCTGTTCATTAATTCTATGATCCATTTCAAGTTACAGTTCTAGTTCTAGACTCCCTATTCTGTTTCATAAATCTATATGTCTATCCTACTACCAGTCAACATTGCCTTAATTACCATATGCTCATGGAAAGTCTTGGTATCAGGCAATATAAGTTCTCCAAAATCATTCTTGTTAAAAAAAATTTGGCTATTCTAAGTACTTTGCTACAATTGCATTGAATATATAGATTGATGTAAGGAAAATTGGTATTTTAAAAAATTATATTTTCTAATTCATGAGAGTTCAATTTAATCTGATCTATTTCTTCATCTACACAGTTTTCTTAAATCACTCAGCAATGCTTTATAATTTAGCATAGAGATTATGGATAGTTTATTAAAGTTATTTCATGTTCTTATCTAATATTTTAAATAATATTTTATATTATTTTCCAGTTGTTTGTTACTAATACATGGGAATAGAACTGACTTTCATATATTGACCTTATATACTATGTCTTCTTGAAGTCACTTTTTATATCTAAGAATTATTTTTTGGATTCCTTAGGATTTCTACATATACAGTCATGTCATCTATGAAATAATTTTATTTTTTCCTCTTTAGTTTATAGCCCTCTTATTTTTTTACTTGCTTTATTATTTAATACTTGTTGAGTCTCCAATAGGATTTTACTAGAAGTAAAATCACCGCCTTGTTATTTTGAGGGAGAACGTTACAGTCTTTTATCATTAAATGTAAAGTTACTTGGAGGTTATGTTGTAATATAAAAAGTTATCTTTTACTGGGTTGAAAAAGCTTCTTTCTATATCTGGTTTACTAAGAGCTTATATCTTGAATGGATTATGAGTTTTACCGAATGCTTTTTGTGCATATGTACAAATGCACATATGGCTTTTCTCTTTTATTCTTTTCAAATTTTAAAAATCTTTTTATTACTAGTGTAATTATACTTACTAAGAATTTATAATCTGTTTCATATATTTCTAACTTGAATTAACTAATATTTTCTTAAGGATATTTGTATCTATATTTATGAGGGACATCAGCTTTTGTTTTTATTTTCATATAATATTGTTAGATTTTGGTATAAGAGTAATGCTGGCCTTGTAAAATATTAGATAAGCTATTATTATCCGTGCTTACAGTGGAGCCTGTGGTACCATGACATTTCCCTCCGTGTAGGATCCTGCTTCATCCTCAGCTTTTGACAGCTCCTGCTTGTCTGTGCCAAAGAGAAGGTCTCTCTAAACACTGTGGTCTCTCTCCCAGTGGTACTCCACCCTTGCTTATTTATTACTCAATGCTAGACCTATTTTGGCAGTGGGGACAAGGGGAGTTCTGTGTTGTAACGAACCAATCACAGCCTTAGGCAGACTCTGTGTACTTGAGTCTCAGGACTAGGACTCTTGGAGCATTTCTGCCCCTCCTCCACATGGCGGTCAAACTCTGCCTTGTATCTGCAGTTAGTCGTTCACAGCAAACGAGAGTTTATTGCTCCTTGTCCCTGACCTCTAATTGGTATCCAGGTAAGATCTTGAACCCAAGACAAGTTTCCTGGCCTTTCGCCGGAAGCAAAGTCCTTTTGCTTCTACCCTTCCTTCAACAGCAAAGGAGCTTCTCATCTATGTCCTACTTCTCTCCCAGAGACAAGACTGTTTTGCTTTTTACTTCTCCAGAAGAAGGGGTTTTTGCCTGGGCTCAGGGAAACACAGGGTTTGCTGCTCCTCCCACTGCAGCTTAGAGTTTTGCTTATTATGCAAAAAGGATCCACAGAAGTGGACAGAGCCCCATAACTGTCTCCCAGAAACAGCTGGTTACCTACACATCTGCACCACAGACTATGACTTCAGTTTCCGGCACGGCCTTCAGTATTTTCCCCAAAAAACTGGTAGGCGTCCTTGGAAAAAAGCTTGCAGGAGATTGTAAACTCACCATGTGTCTTGGGCTTCCTGGTGTTCCAAACTGACGTGCTAACTCACACCTGGCCTTTAAAACATCTGTTAAATTTTAGCTAATTTCTTCCTACTCATGTGTATGGTGACCATCTCTTTCTCCTGTGGTCTGCCAAAGTTTGAACATTTTGTGTGCCCCAACTCTCTTTGGAGCAGTTTTCAGTGTGTAGTTTGGTTTACTTCGTCACTTTGTGACCTCAAATATCAGCGGGGTTCAGAAGAAGTTATAATTTTGTATATTATCTGGATTTTTTCATTGTTGCAGAGAGATCAATGTTCTATATTTTCATTTGTTTGTTCGTTTGTTTATTACACTTTAAGTTCTGGGATACATGTGCAGGAAGTGCAGGTTTGTTACATAGGTATACATGTGGCATGTGGCTGCACCCATCAACCCATCACCTACATTAGGTATTTCTCCTAATGCTCTGCCTCCCCTTGCTCCCCACCTCCCGACAGGCCTGATGTGTGATCTTCCCCTCCCTGTGTCCATGTGTGCTTATTGTTCAACTCCCACTTATGAGTGAGAACATGAGGTGTTAGGTTTTCTGTTCCTGTGTTAGTTTGCTAAATAAGAATGATGGTTTCCAGCTTTGTCCATGTCCCTGCAAGGGACATGAACTCATCTTTTTTTATATTTTAAGCCAAGTTGCATTTCAAAGCTGTTTTTAATCTTTAAGGAAAAAATAATTCATATTGGCACTAACTACTGAACCTGGAATGAAAAGCATTCTAAATTCTCAATTTGTTTCCAAACTCATTAATTGAATTTGATAATTTTCAGTATGTCTAATATAAATAGAAACTAATTAAAGTTTGTATAAAATTAGGAGATGGTACGCTGTTACATGGCTGTTTAAATGCATACTGCTTTGGTCTCCATCACAGCTGAATAAGAGACGGGAATAATCAACCACTTATGATGTTTTGTTTGGTTTTCCAGAAAGATGCAGGGGAGAAAAGGTTGTTACCCATCTTTTCAAATGTTCAAAATATTTTTCAAGTATGCTTAATTAATTCTAAAGTATTAGCATATGGTTCCTTCAAGGTTCAGGAAACATCCAATATTTCCAAAGATACACTTGGAATGTACTACATAAAATAACATCATAACGTTGTTTTCAGGTTTTCATTAACCCAAAGAAGTTAGAAAGTATTTAGAGGCAGTCTAGTCTAAATCCCATGCAATGCAAAAATCTTCTCTCAATATCCCTGATTGCTCATATACCTGAATCTGGAGCACCTTTCTACTCAAAAGGCAGCCTACACAGTTTTTGAACAAATAATTTTAAGAAAAACTTTTCTTAAAATTTTAAGAAAAACTAGAGAATCAAAAGAACCTCTCTAGGTTTGCAACCATTTGTTCTCATTTATCATTTTAGAGCTACTTACAATAAATCTAATCCTCTTTTTACCTGAAAGACCATCAAATACTTGAAATGGTTATAATGTTTTTTTTTTCTTTTTTGCCAAGCTAAAATTTTGTAATACTATCAACTACCTTCACGTTGATGTCTATTAAGCTATATAGTCTTCTGGCTTATGTCTCCACACTGCGTGCTCCACCTGTGACCCAAACTTTCTTCTCCATCATTAAAATAATAAAAGTTCTGAAATGTTACGCACCCAGTGTTCAACTTTTTTTCCTACGTCTATATTCTCTCTCGGGATAATCATATTCAAATTTTTGTCTATGTAGCACCTCTTTGAAAATGTTGGCCAAGTCTACCTTTGTTATTTCTTGAAATAGGGTGCTCACCCTACTGCATTTTGTATCTGTAGGGGATCTCATAATGTGAATTAGCCATCATAGGGTTTGTAAGTTTTAAACTGATATTCCCCTCGTAGTCTGGTGTGTGTGTGCATGCATTTGTGTATATATATGTGTATTTGGGAAAAAAACTCTGTAGGTTGGTATAGAAAAGTGTTTCTATACAATGATTGTGCATTTATTTCTGCTTGGGTCCAAAAAAGTCACAATAGTCTAGTGTAACGTTTAACATAAATTCCTACTATGGTAGTCCAAGTTAATATTCTGGAGACACACAGAGCACAGACTAGAGTTCAGTTTCTCAGATAATCATTTTCCTTACTCAAGGACTGAGTAGAGAGAGGCTTCGTCAAAAGTGTTTCTGATCAGTAGAAATAGTTTTTCTTCTCCCACCTTTTACACGTGGCTGCTATCCAATGTTTGAGGACTATTTGAGGATCTTAGCTCCAGTCCTGCCCCTTCCCCTACTTTCACCAAATGATTTAGTCCTAAGATTTCAGCACGTTTCCCAGTGTTAGCAATAAACACCAATCTTACAGCTGAGAATCTACATCTAGTCTGATATTTCCTCCAGGCCATTGCAGCATCACTGTTGGAGCTACTGCTCAGGCTTGAAGTTCCCTCTAAATGTCTGCAACCCTAAGATTTATCCTACCTTTCTTATAGTTTGTTTAATGTTTATACACACACTATATGGTGTAGTGTGTCTATATTTTCTCAGTCCACCAGTTGCTAGAGATAGAACTCCATTGCATTTCCTCTGGGAAACTCAAAGCCTATGTATCAAAAAATACTCACATCATGATTCTACCAAAAATACTCATTTTGTCTGTGTTTCTGCCATAATGAATAGCACCTGTATTCTTGGTTTCCAAAATTTGGAAATGAAATTTTGGAATCATCTTAAATCCAACCTTTCTGTTGGTTCTCATATCCAATTAATCACCAACTCAATTTTTACAATTGCAATATTTTGCTTCACATATTCTAGCAATCTCAGTTATGCATAAATGTAATGATTATCTTCAGAATGTGAATATTAAATCAGATAAGTGGATCACATAAGAAGTAGTGCAAGACTGGAGTAATAGATTGAATAAATCAGCTACCAGCTACCTAGTGACCCAAGTCAACCCGGTATTTAGTAATGTTTATGAATTTTCACAAACTCATGTATTGCACATATTTACTTAGAACAGAGGAATGAAAAAATAAACATAGAACCTAATATGACTTTTCAGATTTTTATGATTTTCTAATTTCTATTCTATTAGTTATCTGTGCATATACAGTGTCTCATTTCTCTTATAAACTGAAAGATTGGTGTGAATGAATAAAATTAACTAGTTAAACATTAAAATTTAGCCCTCATTATCTGCCAGGCACTATATTTCATGTTTTATCTAATTTAATCTTTATAGAAACTTAATTATTATTCTCACTTCACAGAAGAGGGAGCCTAGGGACAAGAAAGTTAAATACTCTGATGATGGCCGCAGGTAGAAAGGGGCAGAAACAGGATGTAAACAAACAGATCTTGACTTCAGAGCTGACAGTATTGTCTATGATGCTCTTCTGAATGAATACTGTATTGACAGTATATTAATAGTAAGGTTGTTGTCCTTTGGTAATTTTCAAGTTATCAAGTACATTCTCAAATCTAGTATCCAAACTAAACTCCAGTTTGGATAATATACATTGAAAATGTGGTGGAACTCACTTTCTAGTTATGCAGAGTATGTGTCTTTTGATTCAATTTAATAATGAACTGGATCTAGTAGGCACATCACAATATTGACTTATATTGAGTTAACACATAAGTGAAATAAATGATTTTTACCATTTGAATGACTCATAAATTTTTCTTCTCCATGTTATTATTGGGTAAATATATTTTTTAATCCATTAAAGACTTAAAATAGATCTCAACTAAATTGCATCTTTTTACTTATAGCTCATTAATAAAATCTGTAGACAATTTTTGGAATCCTCATTTTGTCTTTTATAGTATTAATTAGTTATTCTTCAGGTTTTTGTCATTGGTTTCAGGATCTGTAAAGTTACATATCAGAGATACTGGCAACAAATTTAAAAGTACATATTATTTTTCCACGAAAGAAGCAAAGTATTATCCCATTAATATAAAACTTGCATTGTGTCTTTGTATTGACACTTTGTTAAGAAAATGTAAGGGGAATTAAAATCTGTTTATGCTGTGAACACATATCTTTGTATGCAAATAAAAGGAAGAACTCTGTTCCATCTCTTCTTAAACTGTTGTAATTTTCCATTGGAATGACGGTGGTGCTGGTGACAAAACTGATGTTTTTTGAGAAAATGCAATTGTTAATAATAAAGACAAAGAACATAAAAACATTGTAGAGTGAAACATGATTCACACAGAATCAAAGAAAAGAGAGATTTCTCACTATAGTTAATGGCAAAACATGGAAAAGAATAAGGTCAAAACAGAGAAGGTTGTTTTAAAATAAATGCTTACTTAAGAACATGTGCAAATCTGAGATATAGAACGGCTAATGAAAAATTCTTAGAATGGTGACCATAAAATCGCTATCTATCTTAAGGCCAGCCCGCATTGTTGATTTTAAGCATTTGTCATTGCTTTAGGCATATTGGGCCATTTTTGTGTTGCTATAAAGAAATACCTGAGTCTGGGTAATTTATAAAGAAAAGAGGTTGAATTGGCTCACAGTTCTGCACACAATACAAGAATTGTGGTGCCAGCATCACCTTCTGGTGAGGGCCTCAGGAAGCTTTGCAATCATAGCAGAAGGTGAAGGGGATGCAGGTGTCTAACCTGGTGAGAGCTAGAGCAGAGGGAGGCGGGATGTGCTGCACAATTTTAAACAACCAGATTTTGTGAGAACTCGCTCACTATTGCAAGGACAGCACCAAGCCATTCAAGAGGGATCCACCCCTGTGACCCAATGCCTCCCATCAGACCTCACTTCCAACATTGGGGCTTATATTTCAGTATGAGATTCAGAGAGGACAGACATCCAAACTATCAGTAGATTGTATTTGTCATCAGCGATTGTTTTGAAAAATCAGTCACTTCAAGGATGTGCAATCAGATGACTATCAAACACCTCAACACCACAACTGGCTGTCCAGAGTTTGTTCTGAACCCTGTGAATCTGATTTTCTAGTAAGTTTGCCCAACTATACCCTGATTCCAAACAATAGGTGTATTTTGAAACTCTCTCAGGGTTGACCGTCATTAACTTTGTTTTCATAGTGTTTTGTGGAAACCACAGACTTTGTCTGAGGCTAAGTTTCCCGGCTTTCCCCACACTTCTTCCTCCCTCTCTCTCTCTTTTCCTCTCCCTCTTCCTTACCCTTCCTCTCCTTCTACCTCTCTCTCTCATTTTGTTTCAAGTAATGTTAAATAGTAAGTTAGTGTTAAGTCAGTTCTAATTTTGAACATTTGCTCAGTGAAAATTAAAGCCCCAGTTACAGGGTAACCAGAGTCTTGAGAACTTTCTTTTTATGTGAAAGCAAACAATCATATTTTATTCCACTTGCTCCTCATGGAAAAAGAAGAAGTTTGAGAATAAATTGATGTTCCCTCATTTATTTCAATAGATTGTAAGATGTGAATCTTGGTTATCTACAGGAAAACGTGGATAATATTATTGAAGAAGTTAAAAAAATATGCAGTGTTCTAGGGTGTGTGGAAACCAAACAAATTACAGATGCAGTAAATGAACTAAGTCTAATTCTTCAGAGAAAAGCAGAGGTAAGTATATTCATTTATTCCATAGTAGTTTTAAACCTGAGTTCAATAGTTAATTAAGGAGAGTGAAATACTTTTTACTAACAACTGTATTTCTGTGTGTATGTTTGAGTCTGTGTGATTGTGTGTGTATCTGTGTGTGTGTCTGTGTGTGTGTGTGTGTGTGTGTGCTGCCAAACAGTGTATTTCAATTGTTTGGGAGTGTTGGCAGCTTGAGTCTATTATGCCAAATAGATTTGATTAAACTATAAGGACATTGATTACACCTTTGAAGTTTGTAACCACCTTATAACTTCAGGTGGTACTGAAATCAATCCTATTATCCTACCTAAATGAACGTAATTATGTAACATTCACATATAAGTGTTTGTATAGATTGTTAATGGTTCTCACGTATACGAGTGTATACAGGCATAAGTGTCATGTTTGTATGGATAAGCACATTTATAAAAAAGAAAAGATCCATTTTTGTGCTATCTTTTGCGAATTTTGCAGTGCACACTGCTTCCATGCTTCCTGTGTGACTTTCTCTGGATCCCACATTGTGGTTTGGTGGGCTTAAAAATTGGGCATTATGTGATTTTCTTTTGAATTCTAAGAAATCTGATGTAGATCTGTAAGTGATTATTTTCCAAGAAAAACATTAGGACATCTGGTTACAATAAATTCATTTATCTTATTATTAATTTAGCAGATGATAAAGCAGAAAGATACGATGATAATAATAACTAGTATTTGCTAGTCCATTGTAATATATAACATAGTTTGACATATGCATTACCTCATTGAATTTAATTTTTATTTTATCTCAATTTATGCTCATAGCAATGTCATAAAGTTGGTATTTTAATGTTCATTTCATTATTAAAACTCAACGCTTACAGTGTGTGTATACAGAGAATTAATAAGTGGCAAAATACAGATTTGAACCTAGGCCCCTATACACATTACAGTGCATGTGAAACTTTCTAAGATAGAGTGAATACATATAATCTCTATCTGCATGGTAGACAACAAGAAAGACTCTACTACTTTTAATATGCCAGTCTTGAAATTTTCAAAAGATTGATTTACAATGTAGATAATCGTATTACTACATAGAAATAATCATGCTTAGTGCTTATTGTTTCAAATAGATAAGTGGGTATGAAAATTCAGTAGTTTCTTAATGATGGGCTTTCTAGATCTTATTTAATCCAAAGTTTTGTGTGATTAGACAGTAAAAAAATGAATATAGAAATTTAAATACGTTCTTTACATGAACAATGACGATTTTGATGACTCATGGAGGTACACCACAAACATATTTTAAAGGTAAACATTGCTGAAAAGCTAAATAAATCAAGATTTAAATAATGTAATCAATAAATCCAGCAATTCAATATCGAAGACAGATTTGTGTTTATTTCCCTAAATTTTTCTTAAAAAGGAAACACCTTCTCTTTTACTTTCCAATTATAGAAGGAAACTGAGTAACTATGTAGTCTCCACAACTGTTTTTGTATGTAACTCTTAAGACCTAGGGCCTTTACAAGTAACAACAAGGTAAAACAATCTGATTTGATCACATATAGTATAATCATATTTTTCTATTCTGCATCAGAGTAAAAAAAATATACTGGAGCAGGGGCGTTCAATCTTTTGGCTTCCCTGGGCCACATTGCAAAAATTGTCTTGGGCCACACGTAAAATACACTAACACTAACAATAGCTGATAGGCTTAAAAAAAAATCTCATAATGTTTTAAGGAAGTTTACATATTTGTAATATTTGTGTTGGACCACATTCAGTGTCATCCTGGGCTGCATGTGGCCCACAGGCCGCAGGTTGGACAAACTTGTACTAGCGTCTTAAAAAGCATTTCACCAGTATGTTTCGAAAATAACTATTTTGATGAACTTAAAAACTTGGGAATTACATGATGCTGAAAAGGGGCTTTCTAATTGGTGATGTTAAGTCAGTATAACAAGGTAGTGAGAATTAACTTTGAACAGGCGGGTATTTCTCTTAAATTGTCACATTTTAGAAACATTACAAGCTCCCAAAGCTGATAAAATACATGAGATAAGATAATGCAAATATGAATTGGATTTAAGTTCTACCAGTTTCTGTATAAACATCCTGTGGAAAATTAATTCACTTTTTGGAGTTTTAATTTTCCTCATGTTTAAAACAGAAAAATAAAACAGAATTTGCAGGGTTCTTCTAAGTATGGGAAATAATGTTAATAAAGGGCCCTGATGACAGTGTAGCTTAAATGAGATCGTTGTTGTTACTGGAGGTATTAAGAATGGTGCTGGTGCTAGTTCTGGAGAATCTTTCCCACAAAGCCAATACGAAGGCTTTAATTCACACAAGCACCAGGAAGGTTGGCCCCTGTCATCTCATGGCCATCGATTACAACCAGCCTCCTGACAAATATGAACCATTGCCAGAGGAAGAGACCAGATGTGTGGATGTGGATACGTCTTCCCATCTGTTAAGACTATTTTATTATTATTCTACTTTTATGTCCAGCTCTTGGTGAATTGGTGGACAAACAACTGATCAAACAATGAGGAAAATATAGTCTTAGGATGAAGCATTTTGAATGATGTTGAAGTATTGCTGGTTATAAAATGTTTTATCTTCAAAACACTCATTTTCTGAAACTCCCTAAAAGAACAAAAATGACAATTTTTCAGAAATATCAAACTTAATATTTGAAGTTAAAAGAATTCTTCACAAAGGAATTGGGTATTCCGTTGGAAAGCCATACACAATTATCATACTCAAGAAAAACTCACCTTCACATTTCACTTTCCTTATGTACTAGTATAAACACAAAATTTTGTGTGATTTTTCTTTGAAACTTTTAAACTCGTAATATCTATTTATCCTATATTTTGATAAGACTACAATGATTTTCATGCAGAGAAATTAAGAAAGGAGTTAACAATCAGGAGTTTTATTTAATATGTCAATAGATAAAATAGTTCAATATTCTGTAAAAATGGATCCTACTTATTTTGAGCAGACTGTTGAAAGCTCATTTATTCTACATCAGTTGCATTCATACTTTTGTTCATCTCTTTTTCCATCCCATTTGAATCGTGAGCCCACCTATGTAAGAATATTGGCACACATATTAAGTACATTTCACAGAATTTGTGCAGTAACCAGCTACAGTTAACAATGCCAAAGCAGTCTATCCACCCACTATGAAGTTAAGACTGAAGAAATGACAAATACAGGCCTTCTGCCAACAAACTGAAATTTGAGAAGCTTTTCTTTTTCTTGGCTGCATTTTTGGTCAACATACAAAGGACTATTTCCTGCCATACAGGGAAGTCATTAGGAGTTTATTAAATGTAAGCTTTGGCAAGATGAAGAATTATATGACAAACATACTTGTACTCTTATTTTATATTCTGACCCAGCACTGGAAACAATTTGCATCCTTCAAAGTATATTCCAGAACTCACATAATTTAATTTCCATTAAATGCTTACATAATAGGCGAACCACAAAGTGAAAATATGGTCTTTCACATCATGGTGTAGGTGGATGTCATGGTGATTTTCTAATGCAAGTCTATATTTCTGAATAAATTGAATTCTAGTTAAATCAGGCTAACATTTTTAATAATTTCACCCACATGGATAGGGTGGAAATCTCATATGTAGTTGTTAAAACTAGCAGCTGATACTATACTCCGATTAAATATTTTACCTAATAGAAATGCTTCTGAAAAGGTTCATGCGAATGATGCTTCTAATTAAACAGTTACATATAAATGTAATGACATTTTAAACATGATCGAAATGTTCTCTCTCTAAAAGAATACTGTAACAAATTTTTTGTTATGGAAAAACAATTATTCTCTAATTTATTTGTTTGAGAAATCTGGTTTTTAACTAATTGTATTTCCTTAAATGCAAGACTTGAAATTTTATATTTTTATTTTCACTTTTTTTTAAATTTTGAGTTTATAAATTTAAAACATTTTATTGGCAATTAAAATGGATCTTATTAACAATTGTATTTCCTTTTGGGCTGAAACCATTTCTTAGGATGTTTATAAATCAACTTATACAGTTTTCATGATAGTTCAGTTACAACCAGCAAATCCTAAGCCAACAAAGTAATTTTAGGTTTCTAACAAGGATAAAAATAAGTAAATAAGGAAGGGCAGCACACTAATGGACATGAACCTAAAGAATAATGAAAATGGAAACAAAAAAAACAGGATTTCGGATTGTATTTTTTATTTAAGATATGACTCAGTATATTTTATTTTTTCAAGTGTTTGACTATCAGAGTTTTAAAATTTTCCTAAAAAGGAACAAAGAAAGAAAACTATTTAGTGAATCTATACTGATCTTTTATACTTCAATTCAGTCTTCTTTTAGGTGCTGTCCAAAGCTTGCTGAATAACTGCTAGGAATAAGAGCTGGACACGGCATACAGAGAGAATTAGACATGAACGTTTATCAAAAGATTAGTCACTGTTATATAAGGGGAATTGAGCTTAGACAATCTATCGTGGTAATTTCTCTTTTAAAAAAGTACCTACATTGCTTATTACAATATTTAGAATGTTTTTATTTCATCATACAATTTAAATTTATTCTGTTTAATAAGCAAATTGATATATGATGCCAAGAAATATTTTGTTGTTTTATCATGACAAAAAAATTATGTTTAGATTTTGGATGTTACCTGTTGATTATTTTGTGAATTTGATGTGTGAATAACAAGTATAATTTTACGTTTCTTTCAGAATTTTTATCAAAGTTCAGAGACTTCAGCAAAAGGTAAAACATACATGTACTCAAGTATTTTGAAATAAATAAAAGAAAAAAATAAGTTATAGAATCCAAAATAATTTTTTTATCCAAATACTGTGGTAACACACAACACACACGCACACACACACACACACACACGCACACACACACACAGCCTTATAAGGAGAAAGATGCTTTTCTAAAATCCTTTTTATTAATGGAAGTGTTTATTCTGCAAGGGAATAAAAATCCACACTCTGTAAACTTTTAGCCTGATATTTTTTAAATAATGAGAAAAGTCTACAAAAAGATCTATAAATATTAAAATGCTGAAAATATCTTATAACCATTACAAGACATTGAGAATTTTACCATTTACCTAATTATATTTTGATGTAAGAAAAATTAGAAAAGTAGTAGATGTCTGTCTGCAAGGTCACCCACTTCAAATTTAAATTCCAGCTCTATATGAAAGACCAAGCTAATATTAACAGGTAGGAGGATTTGGTTCTGGAATAATTAGTGTTTACAGAGGCTCTGAGTCTATAAAATCGCAAGCCATGGGAGGACTTTGCCTCTATAGGAAACAGTAGGTGTGAGATTGCGTGGGATAGAGGAGAGTCTGACTTGGAATCAGGCAGAACTGGTTTTGAATTTCAGCTCTCCCAACTCAAATCTCAACTGGTTTTGAATCAAAGAGTCTACTTTCAGAGTCTGTGATTCTAGATTAAACTCTTTGATCTTGTTATCCTAATATGCATAAACAATATAATAGAATTTAATGTGCAGGGTCTGGTCAGGATCATTCTTGGTTGTAGATGGTATTTGGCACAGGAATACTCTGAGTATCTGCAAGAAAACTGTCTGCCCCTCAGATGTTCAACTAACACACTTGGATTCAGAAAAATCCTCTGGAAAGCAAATGAAAACCTCACCTGTCCTCCACACCCTTAACTGTTTCAGTAGTCATGTACAAAAGTATATCCTCTCAACTCCAATTCCCACCACTCAAAAGAAGACATTCAATTATGTTTGAGGAACTCCCCCATCTCACATCAAAAAGGAAAATAGCGTGGCAGAGGGTATAAAGCAACTTGTGCAAGTACAGAAACCCCTATTCTAGGTGTTCATAAAACTCCAGAACACAACAGAGGGAAGGAAGGAATGGTCACTCCCTGACAGTATTACTAGCAGAATCTAAGTGGTCAAACATGAAGTGATCAAGCTGGAGGTGTGTCTGTATGAAACTGACTCTCCTTTTCTATCAGGAATGTTGTAATGAGGTCTCCTCCCCCATATTCCTCCAGGGACTGGAATATGAGATCCCACAAAACTGTACAGAAGTGTTCCTGGAGACTTATATCCTGTAATAAATCATGACAGATTTGAATTGAGTCTAAATTGCACATAGATTGTCCTTGCCTCTTTATTTCATAGCGCTGTAACTCTTTTCTAGAGTAAAATTAGGTGCAATAAACTCTTTTCCCACCATATTTCACTACCAAGCCCTGTGTCTTGGGTGCTTAATACAATTTCATGATGTTATTTGAAATGTAATCTTCATCCAGAGTTCAGGAAGTAAAACATAATGCATAAGTGTACATCTCTATGCAAACTTAAAGTAGCAAATTATATCCAAGAACCATGTTTCTGCACAAAAAGCAAAAAGTAAGAGTTTGAGTAATTAACCAAATGACTACGTTTCCCCAAAAATATATGCTAGAGCTTAAATTAATAAATTTATTATTTGTTTTAGATGTGTGTTCATTTGCACAATGTTGGGAATTCTTGAAAAGAAGTTTGTGCTTCCTGCTTCAGGGTACCAAGAGTACAATTTGGAGACAGAGAAACAAAATGTTTCTATATATTTATAATTCTCTGCCTCCTGCTGTTCAGGAGAATCTCTGTTCATTGGCCTCCAGAGTTTGATGTGGCCTCTTTTAAGACTATTTTTACACTGCTTTACTCTTCTGCTTCATTAATTGCTACTGCTGACTTCTCAGAGAATTTTAATTACAGGTTTTCTTTTTCCTCTGCTTGTCCCCCCAGGCAGTTTCAACAGAGGGCATAATTTAAGAAATATAACAAATAAGGAAAGTTAATCTACCTTATATATTTTGTACAAATTTATGAATAACTAAGTGAAAAACAGCATATGTTAAACAACAACAAAAATATTTAATTATAGACAGAGCTACTGAGGCACAGACCGGATGTGGGAGGAAGCTCCATGTCAAGCTGGCCACTTTCCTGAAGTATCCAACTGCCTGTGTGCTGGAATACTGTAGATTATCAAAGGAAATATCTAGCACTGTACTATTTTCATTTCCAAACAATTAGAAACAAAAGGCAATTCATGTTTTTTTAACTTATAAATTGTGTATTTCTGGAATTTTCACTTAATTTTTTTTTTACTTAAGTTTACTTTGGGTAACAAACTGTGGAAAGCAAAAATACTGTTAAGACTGAACTACTACATAGGGAATTGCATGTTTTAAAAACAACTTATAAATAATTGCGTGTGTTTGAATAAACAACTTTATTGACTAACACATGGATTCATATCACAGCAGATTAAAAAAAAAAAACAAAACACAATTTCTGATGATGTGCTTACTTGTTCTCAATATCTACTTAGCTGCCAGAGAAAAACTATTAGCCCCTATACCTAGTAATTTTTCTTCTTTCATGACAAATCACTTTCAGGAATAACCAGTGACTCCTTTTAAATAACTAATGGCAAAACTCAAGAAAGGCTTTGATTTTGAAGAGATACAGTAAACATCATAAATCTTTCATTTCAAGCTGGTTTTAAATCCTAGCCATGTACTATTTTCATTCTGTTTTTATATCAGCGCATTGTATATGATTAGTGTTCAGTTAATGGTAAACATGATAGCATCATCAAATTTATTATGATTAATTCTTTAGATAGAATTTGTTTGATGTACTTATAAGTCATGTAGAAAAAATATTCCTTGTCTGAAAATTAATTTTAAACAATCACAAATCTGAAAAAAATACTGCAAATTACAGTTGATCAGAATGTCAAATTAATAATTTTTAAAATTCCAAATTGTGATGAAAAGGCCATGCTTCGAAGATTTCTGCAGCTGAAGATCAGAAAGCTTATTGATAAATAATCTACTAGCAGTTAAGCCAGGTTGCATTCAGAGGTACAGATAGTTAATTGCCTTCAGTTGGTAAAGGGTCACTTTAATTAAATTTATTTAAATTGTATTATAAGAAATTTCAAAGCTTTGATTGATGGCCTATGATAAATATGGCCCTTGTTAGTGACTTGATCTCTACCTCTTCTTTTCTAGGCTCGATAGAGAAGGTAACAACTGAACTATCCACATCCATCTACCAGCTCATCAATGTCTATTGTAACAGCTTTTATGCAGATTTTCAGCCTGTAAATGTACCCAGAGGCATTTCCTATCTAAATCCCGGGCTTCCTTCCCACCTCAGCTTCACAGTGTATGCCACACACAACATTCCAGAAACCTGGGTGCACAGGTGAGTGGTGGTGAGTTTTTCACAAAAGGGTTCATTTTCACATAGCTTCTAAGTAGAATGCAATTTGTCATGTTCTTACATGCAGAAGCAAAAATGTCATAAAATTTTGGAATTAATCATCATAGGTTTATCCATAGTCTTAAAATCACATTTTACATGTTTAGATTCAAAATAAATATTTAATTTTCTTTCTTCTTCCATTTTCCATATTTAAACAATTGCCGTTACCAATATATCATTGTGGAAATAGAAAATACTCATTCTATTTAGTGGCTGCTCTAAAATTTTCTTTTTCATGTTTGGGTTTAAATGGCTAATGCCAGTTAAGAAAACATAGTAAGACAAAAACACGTACACATACAGAGAGATGGAAAGTCTTCAAAAATAGGAAAAAAAAAATCACTCTGATCCTCACCAGGTTTCAGTGGTATTTTGCAAGAATTGTACCTTGATAAAATGAGAATTAGCCAAGAATTATTTGCGTTTCAATAGAAATGAATGACAATTATGCATGGAATATCACCAGATTTTAAGTTGACTCTAGTATGTAGTATTTTCTTCAATAACATAATTACAGTAATATAGAGAAAATTAATTAAAGTTGATAAGATAGTAATTTGGTAATGGAGTTATTATACTTACTGCATTTAGCATCTCAAGGAAAAACTGAAATAAATAATTTCAGTAAAGATTCAATTTTTGGCCGGAAACAGTGGCTCATGCCTGTAATCCTAGCACTTTGGGAGGCCAAGGCGGGTGAATCACTTGAGGTCAGAAGTTCAAAACCAGACTGGACAACATGGTGAAACCCTGTCTGTACTAAAAATACAAAAAATTAGTGGGTCATGGTGGCACACACTTATAATCCCAGCTACTCTGGAGGCTGAGGCAGTAGAATCACTTGAAACCAGGAAGCAGAGATTGCAGTGTGCAGTGAGCCGAGATAGTGCCACTGCACTCCAGCCTGGGGGACAGAGTGAGACTCCGTCTCAAAAAAAAAAAAAGCAAAAGAAGATTCAATTTTTATCTTGATCTGTATTTTTTAAAAATAAACTGTATAAATCTTCATAGAGTAAATTAAAGAGGATATTTTACCTGTGTATACAAAAAAACACTATGCACACATTTGTTTGGAATACATGAAGTAATATTTCTATTCTTTTTCTTTTTTTAATTTTATGAAAATTTTTAAAGGACTGTTGTATAGTAAAATAAATTATTACTCTAATTAATGTTTTCTTTTAAATTTCTAACCATCAATAAATACTCCTTAGTTTGAATTCCCATGGAAAATCTCTATAGCCAGATAAATACAGATAAAGCTATATGTATAGGGCTTGCATTTATATATGTGTGTCTTTATGTAGATAGACAAGGATAAATATATATATAAATATATACATAGGTGTGTAAATGCAAAATATAAAATATATACATATGTGTGTAAATATACATATGTGTACAAATGTAAAATGCATATGAATATAAAAAAGTATGCATTTATGCATGTGTGTGTGTTTGTGTATGAATGATCTAACTAACTCTCCTTTTTCTGTCTCTACATAGTACCTATGTGTGAGTAAAAACAGAACACTTTTTAATATTGTTATATACAGATAGATGTGTATATATGTACATATAATTGTAAATATAAAATAATGCTTTTCTGCAAATGTTCCTATAATCAATAAGTAACTTAGGGCTCTGATGAAGGAAACAAAATCATCCCAGCCATTCATTACTGGAACAAACTATAAAGGGCTGGACACGGGGGAAAATATGAAGCTATTCCTCTCTTAAGGAATCCATGGACCAGTCAAAATTCTTTGGGAAGAGGCTCCGGTATGATGTCTTATCTCATGACAAATTACATCTTTATTGTAGATTTTCTTAGGGACCTAGTATATAAGTTATCTATTAATACATAACAAATTACCCCAAAACTTAGCAGTTTAGCACAACAAACTTTGATGAGTTCACATTCTGAGGCTCAAGAATCTGGGAAGCAGTTTTGCTGGGTGGATCTGGCTTAAGGTTTCCCATGAGTTGCAGTCACACTGTTGACTGAGACCACAGTCATCTCAAGCTCACTAGGACTGAAGAATCTACTTCTAAGGTGGTATTGATGTGGTTATTTGAAGACCTCAGTTCCCCATGGTGTATAGGTGTGGGACCCTCAATTCCTTGCTACTCTGTTTTCAACAAATGTCCTCAGGCCATAAAGTTGGCTTCTCCCAGAGCAGATGATCCAAGGAATGAGAGAGAGTCCATGAGCAAGGGAACTCCAGAGACAGAAGGGACAATCTTTATAATCTAATATTGGAAGTGGTATACCACTACTTCTGCCATATTGTACCCTATGGGGAAGTGTGATACAAGGGTTCAAATACCAGGAGGTGGAATCATTGGGGGCTTTCTTGGAGGCAAGACACCTGGGAAGAAACTAGGCCAGAGGTATCTCCAAAAGCATACGCACTGACAAACTGAGGGGGTAAAATAACAAAGTGATAGCTTTCTAGATGGCTTTAGTCAAAATGACCATAATTAATGTCAGCAACTGAAACTAATTTGTTAAAGTACAAACTTAAGGTACAATACTCTACAGTAAAAATTGGGAAACATTCACCATCAAATCTGAGTATTTGAAACTGAATTATCATCTACTCCATAGATGCCTTCAAGGAACACCTCACTCAAGCTGTCAAAGACAAATGAGAATGTATCTTACTTAGAATAATTTGATTAAACAAATTCTTTCCTTGATTCATTACACTGATTAAGAACTCATTCATATTTATTCTAAATTTCTCATTATAGATAATAGAAATTTAATTACTTTATCCTCTCTACAGATCGAAAGTGCCTTTATCTCACTCAAAGGTGAGATAAATTTATTGTTTTGTGTATATATTTCATGATGCTCATTATCTTAATAATAGCATATTATTAGTTCTCCCCCAAATCACCTTTTACAATGTCCATGTGACCATGCACATTTGTATGTAAGACTATGGTTTTTAAAACTCTAGTACCCAAAACATGCCCTGGCCTGCAATAGGCACTCGACAAAGATTTGTTAAAAATGTTTGAATAAAATCCCTTGAATAGAGAAATGAGTCATACTTGGTGTGTGAAAGTTACATAAGTCTCGAGAGCAGGAATACTTAGTCCATGCCATGGTTATTACTGAGGGCAAAAATATAAGCTGAGCTGAAAACTATAAAGAAGCAATGCCCATAAAGGAAGGTAGACCAGGAGATATTCCAAGGAAGCCAAGAAAATACTATAATAGAGGTACAAAGCTAAGTGCCTGAGGTCAAGAGGGCCAGCATCAGTGAAAGTGAGTCCAGAGCAATTAGTGGCAGTGTAAGAGTGGTTGACTAGACAATTGTTAAAATGATTGTTAGTAATGATTAATAAGAGTACAGCAGAATCATATTGTTATATGAGGAGATCATTAAAAAGTCAATAAACACTATTTTTAAAAATCCCTTAAGTCACGCATAAAGTATGGTATCATTACTTGATAAATAGAATGCAAAAATAATTATGCAAAAAAGCATAATGTATACAGTAATCCATATTATGTAAAAAGCATATCTATGCAAAAATGATTGACAGTACTTTCAATTATGAGATACTGTGTGCACAGGGGCAAGCTGAAATTCTTTCTCATCAAGAGGATGCCCTTTTTATGGGGAAGATTCCAGTGGCATATAGAGGTTTCTTGTCCCATAACCTTTGCCATTAAAAGGTACATGTGTGCAGTTTATGTCTTCCATTCATGTCACTAAAGTCTAATCTATAAACTTGGCTTATCATGTTAGCACATTAAGGAATGTGTGGGAAACAGGCACAATCTTTCAATATATATACTGATGCATATGCCAACCAAACATTGGCATATAGACCAACATAATGGACTGTGAACCAAGAGCATCATTAAATATAAAGTCCTGACATGATATTGAAATATTCAATTCACCAGAAAGATATAACAAAGTAATAACATTGACAGAAATCCAAAGAGAGTTTGATGGGGCTAATATGATAGTGGAGGATACCAATATTCCTCTCTCAGGAGTTAATAAATTAATGAGAAATTAGGAAGAATATAGGAGTGACCCAATATAATTAACAAGTTTGACCCAATAAATATATATTGTATTTACAGAAAATGATTGGGAAATACAAATTCTTCTCAAGCACATATAGAATATTTATTTTAGTGACCAAATGTTAAATAGTAGGCAAATTTCAAATAACCCATATAATAAAGATCTCATCCACTTTCTGAAATGCAATTTAGGAAACAGTAACAAAAGATAAATATATTCATAAATTTAAGTATGTACTTTTAATTTTATTAACCAAAGAGTTTAGGAAACATTATAACTTAAAGGTAATAAAAATATATAATAAAACATATGGAATGTTCTCAAAGTTATTCTTAAAGTGAAAAATATAGCCTCACATTCATAAATTAGAAATAAAAGACTAAAAATTAATGTGGCAATCATGTCACCATTTCCTCTATGCCATATTGCTTTGTTTTGTTCAGCTTATAAAAATCAAGGATAATAAAAGAGGAAGAAAAATCTTCTACCAGCATTCTGGTAGAAGAACAACAAACAAGTCCTAGATCCTCTGATTCACCCTCATCATAGTACTTACTATTAACTGAGCACATTCTATGAGTTTTGCACTGGGAAAAATACTTTACCTGCATTACAGTTGTCCCTTGTTATCTGCAAGGGATTCGTGCCAGGACCCCTAGAGATAACCAATGTCACAGATGCTGAAGCTCCTTACTTAAAATGGCACAGTATTTGTATACAGCACATGCACATCATCCTGTATACTTTAAATCATCTATAGATTACTTATAATACTTAGTGCAATGTAAACTATGTGAATACACTCATGCATAGCTTATGACTTGGGGAATTATGTTCTGAGAAATGTGTTGTGAGGCAATATAATGTTATAACCACCTGCAGTCTTGAGGACAGTAACATACTGTACAGGTTTGTAGCCTTTGAGCAATAGGCTATCCCATATACCCTAGATGTGTAGTAGGCTGAGCCATCTAGGTTTGTGTAAGTACACTCTGGGATGTTCACATAACAATGAAATCACCTAATGATGCATTTCTCACAACATGTCCCTTTGTTTTATTTTTATTGTCATTCCAAAAATATTTTTGACCTGTGGTTGGTGGAATCTGTGAATGCATAACCTAAGGATACAGAGGGCCAGCTCTGTTTTATTTAATCCTCACACCAGTGAAACAAGAGCACTATCGTACCCATTTTGCAGATGAAGAAAAATTACAGTTCTAGAACTAATCTACGAGAACTCCAGATGTCCTCTTTCTACTCTAAAGTCCCTTCCGTTTACCACAGCAGAAGTGAGTATACTTCAGTATACTTCATCCTTAACTGGTTACTAGAGTTGATACTGAAACAGGATGGTTCCCATGGCCATTTTACAGGACTCATGAAGGGGTTGGCTTGTTTAGTCAGCCTACAGCTCTCAACCCCTCATGGGAGAGGGGAACATGCAGGTGAGTGGGTGCAGGGGCCAGGACAAGTGCCTCTGGGTGCCGGCAGGAGTAGAACTCTGTGTAGCCCCATGGCAGTGTCCAGGAGGGGTACTCAAAATCCCTGGAGCCCCAGAAGGCATCTGTTACAGTGCTCTTTTGGCTTTGCCATCCGCAGATGACTTAAGTGTTTAACAGCTCAGTGTGACAGCCCTCTGCATCCTGAGATCTTGTTCGGCCTCCAAGAAGAATCAGGTCACATGAACAAATCGAAGATGGTAAATGCAGAAGATTTTATTGCTAATGAAAGTGAGTCTCAGCAGGATGGAGAGCTAGAAAGGGGATGGACTGGGGAGGTGGTCTTCTTCTGGAGTTCAGCCATCCCCAGCCAAACTCTTCTCTGAGGTCCTGCCATCAAGCCACCCCTCTGAAGTCAAGCTGCATCTTGCTAGTCAGACTGCTGCTTCTCCTTACTTTCTCTGCCATTCTGCTGCTCTGCCACTCTGCCACTCCACCACTCGGCTGCTTTGCCACCCCTCTGCCAATGGAGCCTGGGGTTTTTATGGGTATAGGATGGTGGGTGGGACAGGCTAAAAAGCAACATTCAAGTAGGAAAACAGGAATGCATGTTCTCACTTTGGGCCACAGGTCCAAGTGTGAGAGCTTCACCAGGGACCCTACCCTTTTCAGCCTGGTATTTTCCTGCCTTCTGTCCACGTCACTTTCCCCCTCTGAAGAGGCACATCTTAGTGCCATTAGAATATGGAAGATGACCAATCTTAGCTACTTCCTGCTGACAGGGGGCATTGTTTTTGGGGAAAACGGCAGTCAGCTTCCTTCCTAAGGTCTACCTAAGGGTCCCTGACAAAAGGGAGCCGTTGTCCAAGACTCCAGTTGCCTGACCGTTCAGAGTTTGATGGCCTCTAGGCAAACAAGAAAAAAAAAAAAAAAAAAAAAAAAAAAACTTTTACAAGGTTAAGTATGCATGAGTCAAATATGTGTATTATACAAGGAAAGGATCTAGTGCCAAAGATTACAGAAATAAGAAATGAAATATGCTGACAACATTGTACCCCAAGCTGTTTCACTTTAGTGAAAGAAATTAAACCTTGTGTGAGAGCAGTTAAACTTTATAAGAGAGATAACTATTCTTGCCACATCTGTAGCAGTCAACAGGTGCACCTTGAGAATTCTGGGGTTTGTAGGCTTGCATGGTGGCCATTAAAACTTCTGCCTCTTCATCACGCTACCTGACTTCAAACTATACTACAAGGCTGCAGTAACCAAAACAGCATGGTACTGGTACCAAAACAGAGATATAGACCAATGGAACAGAACAGAGTCCTCAGAAATAATACCACACATCTACAGCCATCTGATCTTTGACAAACCTGACAAAAACAAGAAATGGGGAAAGGATTCCCTATTTAATAAATGGTGCTGGGAAAATTGGCTACCATAAGTAGAAAGCTGAAACTGGATCCTTTCCTTACTCCTTATACGAAGATTAATTCAAGATGGATTAGAGACTTAAATGTTAGACCTATTACCATAAAAACCCTAGAAGAAAATCTAGGTAGTACCATTCAGGACATAGGCATGGGCAAGGACTTCATGTCTAAAACACCAAAAGCAA